>NW_024412404.1:55112603-55171930 GCF_014898765.1 Herpailurus yagouaroundi
CTTCCTTCCTTCCTTCCTTCCTTCCTTCCTTCCTTCCTTCCTTCCTTCCTTCCTTCCTCTTCCTTCCTTCCCTCCTTCCTTCCTTTCTTTTTTTAATGTTTGTTTATTTTTGAGATCAGGACCTGGGCCACAGCTGGCCATTCAATCGACTGAGCCACCCAGATGCCCCAAAATGTCACTTTTTGAAAGGCTGCATAACTGCCATTTATGCTGCTTCTTACCTATGTCCCAAACTCAAGCTCAGAACTTCATAATTTCCTTTAGATTAGCCGTTAAAAAATAAATACACAGACACATTATAAACAGAAGTATTTAACGAGACAACTGATTTTAAAGGCCTATGAGAAAAAAAGGTAACTGCTGAATCCCTAAGCCTCACTTCTGAACTTGTTCATTTCCCTACATAAAAACCCCAGATACTTATGGCCTGTAGCCAAGAATGGAAAACAAACCAGCAAACAGCCATCAACAGATTGTCTGGCACTGGAAGACAGAAGGGTGAGATGGTGTTTCCATAGAAGAATTTACCGAAATAGTAATTCCATCGTTAATCTCAGTGTAGAACAAATGTTCACCTGCAGGCAAGTAAGAAAGAATAGCACATGTGGCCAACAGTTTACACAGATGACCTATGATGCTGCCTGTGTAATTAAACACCAGGAAGTAGAGTTTAAGAATAAGGTGAAGTTGGGACGCCTGGGCAACTCAGTCAGCTAAGTATCCAATTCTTGATTTCAGCTCAGGTCGTGATCTCATGGTTCGTCTGATCGAGCCCTGAGTCGGGTTCTGTGCTGAGCGTCGAACCTACTTGAGAGTCTCTCTCTCTCCCTCTTCCCCTCCCCTGCTCATGCGCCCGCTCTCTCAAAATAAATAAACCCTAAAAAAAAAAAAAAAAAAAAAAGGCAAAAGCAAAGAAAAACAAAAACAAAAAAGAATAAGGTGAAGTAAGTAGGCAGCTTACCCAAAATGGGAAAGCTATGGTCGATCTTTTTTCCCAAAGAGGACAAAAAAGAACCACAAAACAACACTAACAACAATAAAACATACGCCAGTATGAGCTCTCAGCTCTTGCTTAGTGACACCTGACAGCAATTCCCAATTGGAGAAATATTCCCCCCAAAAGGTGCAGGCCAGAATCTTCTGGAAGCCTTGTGTACTTGGAAAAAAGAATATGCGATATATCTACTAGTTTTATCCTATAGACTATAAGTTTTAAAAAGCTGAAAATTATTTAGGGCTGAGGGAGAAGTTCAGAATATGCAGTAAGAAAGCGTGTGGGCGAGCGAGGGCCAGGAGAACGTTGAGAGATGTGGCGCACAGCTGCCCTCAGGGAGAGTTAAACTGAATTAAAGATGCAAATGGAAAAAGAAAGCCAGTCTTTTCATCATAACTGGCAAAAAGCTCTCTGAAACCTAGGTGAAATCTGGGGTTGAATATCAATCATGGATTATTTCCACCACAAGTTTCAAACCAGAATGATTTAAAAACATTAAAGACAAAAGTAAAACCCAGCATTTCAGCATAAGTGGCAGAATAAGAGGGAAGAAAATGGGCGGAAAAGAAAACCTAAGATCAAATATTTGAATACTGAACTTACTCATGATCACAAAAAGAATGCACATTTATTTTAGAAAATCTGCAAATACCAGTTTGACTCACCTCTCGCGTGGCCAGCTGGTTGCTGAGTTCCTCCGCCTTCTCGATGTCCCACTCTTCCACAGCCTGGTCGATGCTCTTTTCAAGGCCGGACTAGAAAGTAAAGAAACCTAAAACTTAAAGGCAGGAATGAAAGGCAAACATTTGCCAGCAAAGACTAGGTCACAGGACTACGCCGAACACGTTGCATACTTAGGTCATTTAATTTTCACAATGAGCCCTGTGGCAGTCTGTACCACTCCCATTTACTGAGGAGAAGGCCACGCAGAGAGATCATAGGGCTTTTTCGAGGTCCGATAACTTCTTGAACTGAGAAAGAGGAGATGCCAATCCAGACTTCTGTGACTTCAAGGACTACGCTTTCCCTTACTAACCATACAATGTTAATGATAATAATGGTTAAATCGATGGCATGCTTATTATTATTACTGGCTTAGTACTATAAGAAAGCTCATTTACCCTCAAAACAACTCCACAAAACAACACTGCTATCCTGTTTTGAACACGAGGAAACAGAGAGGCCTCAGACTAAGTAGGCCAAGGTCACAGAGTCTGTAAGTGGTAAGGCCATCACATGAACCTGGGTGTGCCCAGAGCCTGTGTTCTCAACCACCCCTTTCCTCTGCCTCTTTTCTCTACTGCCCCCTCTTGTAGCCTAAGGCCCTCCTTCACCAGCCCGTCTAGTCTCTGACTAGAGGGATTAAGCTGGATGTTAAATACAGGAGGAAAGTTACATACCAGAATGATTTTACTTTCCTATGGAAACGTATTTATTTACCAGCTGGAGATGCTTTAGGAAACGATAATTAAAATTTTCATGGGATTACCAAACAGACGAGGTAGGATTCATCACACATTTATGGAAAGACGCTTAGACTTACATAATTGAGTTTTAGCTCGTGGAAATAGTACGGAAAATTAAAAAATTTCTAAATGGTCTAAGACGTTTCTCACAAGAACATTTTGCCCTAACAATGGCTTTGCGCATGTGTCTTCCACGTTTTCAGTTCCCTACTTCTCCCTCATCTCGTAAAGGGGACCCAGGAATGCCTCCTCCCGTCAGCCAACTGCTTGATTATACCCATCAACGAGGAGAAATTTCGTTCCTGTGCAGCCTCTGCTGAAACAAGACTTAAAAATGCCCACACATAATCTGCGTAAAAAGATTACAGAACACAGACCCGGGAGGTTATCGCCAGTGTCCCTGCGGAGTGAGGATCGTTCCTCCACACAATCCCTCATCCCACCTAAGGAAGGACCTGAGAGGATGACAGCCTTTTCTCTTCCTTGCTCCCAACTGCAGCCCGAGACCATCATTCAATAGCCCTAGTCCCTGAACCCAGGCCAGGTGGCTCTCCTGTCCTTTTCCCATGCGGGTCCTACAATCACTGATCGGTCGCCAGCTACTCTTTTTTGTATTTCTGCAGAAATAGTCTCCCATCATCCTTCTCCTCACAGTCCAAAAAACATGCTGGACTCACTTTCCCAACGTCCTTCATCCTCAGGGACCTCTAACTAATGTCCCACCCCAGAGTCCATACTCTAGGCCGGGGACACTTCAAGTGTGGTCTGTGCACCAGTTCAGGTCTGTGAATGGTGCCAGTCCATGAACTGAGCTTGTACCAGGATGCAAATCAACTATATGCCTATACAGTTCTTACTTTTTTTTTTTTTTTTTTTTTTTTTTTTTTTTAGGGGAAAGGGGTAAGGGAGGAGGACAGCAGGACTTTCTCAAAAAAGAAAGCAGTACACGGAGTTATATTCAGACACAAGCTCTGTATCTCCTGGAAGACCAATACTCTGAATAGGCTTGCTCTGGGCCACGCACTACACATCACCTGAAAGCTCCAGTTCCAAAGCTTGACAATCTGGAATTCTCTCTGAACTCAAGATTCTGTCCTTCCACTTATCCCAAGTCTTTGCAGCCAGTGAAGCTGCCTTGTCTTCGTTTGTAACCCTAATCCTGGCACCACTGTATTTATTCCCGCCGTCCTCCAGCCCCTTTTTGGATTCTCCTATCCTCCCTCTCTGACCTACAACCCATGATTAACCTTTTCAAACTCTAAGCCAGCGGCTGTCAAAGTCTAAGTCTGGACCAACAGCATCAGTATTATCCAGGAACCTGTTAGAAATACAAATGCTCTGAATCAGAAACTGGGATCAGGACCCAGAAGTCCACTGATGCTAACTAGGCCCAAGTTTGAGAACCACCGACCTAAGCAATATTTTTCATTTCCTCCAACATCTTACTTTGTTTTGGCCATTCCCAAGCACTTGTTTCTACCACTTTAACACCTAGGTGTCTCAGCAGTGGCAGAGAAAACCCAGTAACTCAATTCACTGGTTTCTACGAAAAGTTGTTTTTCTTTTTTTTTTTAATTTTTTTTTCAACGTTTATTTATTTATTTTTGGGACAGAGAGAGGCAGAGCATGAACGGGGGAGGGGCAGAGAGAGAGGGAGACACAGAATCGGAAACAGGCTCCAGGCTCTGAGCCATCAGCCCAGAGCCCGACGCAGGGCTCGAACTCACGGACCGCGAGATCGTGACCTGGCTGAAGTCGGACGCTTAACCGACTGCGCCACCCAGGCGCCCCTAAAAGTTGTTTTTCAAACTTAGCTGAGTGGGCGCTGAATTCTGCCCTTGAGAATTCCCGCATTCCTCTAAGAAATTGTTACTTTTCTTATTTTTTCAAATCCCCTCAATCCTACCTCCTTCCTTCTCAGATTACAACCCCACCCTCTACTTCATGGGAGGCTGAGGCAAGGAGAGAAGGGGAAGAGAAGAACCAAAGGGTACTGGATGTTCTGTGTCCTTCCTACAACCTTCCCCTCATCCAACCTCACAAGGTGAATCTTCACCCGCACTGTCCCTCTGCCCCTACGGCCTCCGAGAAAGAATCATCTCTTTCCAAAACTAACCCCACCACCTGCGCTCATCACAGTCCCACCTGCTTACCTGTCATTCAGAAGCCTGTGTTTAAATGTTCTCCCCTCTCTTTTCTTCATCTTTCTCACCCTACAAACACACCTGTCCACCCCATTCTGGACCTGGGGGTGGACGGCATGACACAGCTTGCTTTCCTTAAACTGATTTCTTCTTAGGCTGGTACTTCATTTCTCTCTTGTAAAACAATGTATCGGTTGCCTCATGTCACCCCCTCCCCCAAATTCCATCCTCCATTCGTCTGGTCCACATCCTTCCCTGAAACTTGCTCCCTCTACAGTCACAAATGGCACTTTGTCCTCCTCCTATTTGATCATCTACTATGTCAACTATATCCTTATTCTTAAAATATCTCCCCAAATACCGACCTTCAATTTCCTTGGAGGCCCTTCATCTTCTCTTGTTGAATTATAACTCGAATTATAACGGTCCTCAAGGTTCTGTGATTGGCCCCCTTTTCTTCTTACTCTTCCCTCTTCTCAGTAACGTACTCAGTCCCAGGGCTTCAATTACTTCTTATAAGCTGCTCTCTGTATCTCTGTGTAACTCAAACCATCTGAGCTCTCAGCTATACCAAGATCTACACCTCCAGCTCCTTCCTAGTTACCTTCATATTGAAGCCTTGCAAAGGTAGGGTCTCCAACAACTTTTTGTTATGCCTAAAACCAAGTTCATCACTTCCTTCCCTGCTTCCCCCTTAGAGATGACCACCCACTGAGTCACCCCTACTAGAATCCTCGCTAGTCTTCAGTGCCTCCAATCCTTCTCTTATTTTAACTCTTTTTGTAGGGTATCTCATGCCACCTTCCTGGGCTTCTTCAGGGCCTCGTCATCTCCTGTTTGGAAGACGAGAACCCTCTCCAATCTAGTCTTCTATTTTTCTAAAGTAGAGATACCATGTCATTAGTCAGCTTGAAAACATGATCACTTCTTTATTCCTCTTTATTGCACTGAAATCCCTTCACAATAGGGTCCCCAAATGCTTTCTTAACCCCATCTCGGGCAATGCTATACTTCCCAATCTCTGGTCGCATTTACTATTCTTATATGTCCCCTGTGCCTCTGATGTGTTTCTACTGGAAAAATCTTAACCGTCCTTGTACAGCTCATGGCGAATGTTATCGTCTCCACCTTTGCAGGTTCCCTCACCAGTACACACCCACCGATTCTGCTTCACTCTGCCCCGTGCCCAGTACCTAACTGCCTTCCACACCGCTCTCGCCACTCTCTTCAGCACTTGTGGGTCCAACAGACTACAGTGAGTTGTGGGTCTGTCTCCCCAGCTGGGTTCCAGGCTGACTAAGGACAGACATGTGTGTCACCGGTGTGGTGTGTCCCAGCACCCGGCCTGGTCTTCTTACATGTTACCGGGTTAGTGATCACAGTGCAATAATCCACGGTTGCATTAATACCGAAAGGACGCCCACCCAAAGGAGGAACATTTATCCACCACTTGGACAAGAAAATTCCACAACAGTAATATTGGGGTATTAATACCCCAATGGTTTAAAAAAGAGTCATATTTTATTGTACTTATTTATATATAAATCTTTCCATTACTAGAATATTCGTTCCTTTAGGGCGTGGAGAATACCTTCTCCACCTTGGACTCCCAGAGCTTCGCACAGTACCTGCCTCTGGACCTTTTTGTTTACTATTTTTACAGTATAAGTAAAGCATTTTATTTAAGAAATGCTAACACAGTGGCCTAATGGGGACTCCTTCCTGAACAGAATATTAAGTATCTCCTCAAACAAGTAAGAAAAGAAAATACTAACAGCAAACTCCAGTTTTCCCTGTTCCACAAATTCTGGGGCAGCCAGTGATCTCAACCTTTTATTTCAACAACCTGGTCACTAACAGCATCCATTCTTGGGCCTGTCTGGCTTATTCCACTGATTAGCTTTATGTATTTCCCTCCAATTCCGTAGGCTTCCTAAGATTAGGTAAGTCCTGGCTGCTGCACTCTTTTCCTCCCGAACCTGAGTAACCATACATCCGTGAATAAAAAGGAACCCGTTCTACTTCTTACCACCAATACCTTGAATAAGCCAACGATCCGCTTGTCAAGTCATTTCGCTGCATCCACTTAACATCACAAGGGCCGAGAACAAGGATATTCCCCTCCTCTAGAAACTTACATCAACTGCTGAGCTTGTAATTTTCACTTAAAAATAAGTCAGCTAAAATGACAAATCTATCGCTTCGCCATCAACCCACTCCCATTTCCCCAGCCATTCCCAGCACTGGTGTAATACAGTAGACAGAGACTGGAACAGAGGCCAGGAGAGGTGGCCACGGCTCCGGGCAAATGAGAGTTCCCTAAAGGAAGGGCAAAGCCTTGGTTTCCTTAAAGAAAAAGAGACGACTGGCTTGATAACCCAAATTCTCTCCTAGAAATAAAATGCCACTTACATGTTCAACTTTGTTTTTAGCTCTTTTAAGTTGTTGTGTTTTTTTTTTTTATTCAACATATTTCACTAGACAGAACTGGGATTTTTTTCCTCCCTTTTCTTTTTTCCTTTTTCTTTCTTTTCTTTTTGACAGTTTATTTAAATAAAATATAATAGTGCCATTTGGCTCTGAAAAATCTCTGATTCTGTATGCACACCCAAACTTTCTGCTTCTATAAGAAGACATTAACATTCCAAATACACTCGAAATGCTTCACTTGTGGAAAAGCATCCTGAGGTAAAATTTTTCCACTATGTTAAGACCGTAAGTTAATAATGGTTTACAAAGAACATGGCTGGTGAGGTCAGACCCAGAGTTCAAATTTGAGCTCCTCTACTTACAGCCAAGAAACTCTGGGTGATTCCTAAACCTCTACAGGTTACAGTCACCTCACCCTCACAAAAAAAGTGATACCGGAGTCGCCACAAGTTTATGGTAAGGGTCAAAGGAAATATATGTAAAATACCTAGCAAAAATTTAGAATGTAGCATCATTCGATAAAGAAGTTGGTCATATTATTTTATCTAAATCAGGGTTCCATTATTAAAACCAAGATAAGGCTTAGCTCTGTATGGCTACAGACCTCATCACAAATCATCAAGGGCTCAGCCCCAAGCATAAGACCCAAGAATTCAAACGTAGAGTCAGTAGGTAGTCTCATGAAGTAAGATTTGAGTATTAAGGCTTCTACAGTCTTAAGTTGGACCCGAGAGTACCTTTCCTGGAATCGTCCATGATGTCTCTCACACCACAGAAGTGCGAGGAGGCACAGAAGCACTGATGGCTCAGCAGGGCCTAGGTGTGCTTCTAAGATGCCTTCCGGCGGGAATCAGAATTTAGCTGAAGCTATCTATACCTCAGTACAGACCAGTTAGGGTGCCAATTTGGCCACAGATGGAAAATCATCGAAGGCCGGTATCTAACAGGTCCCCAACGAGGCAATAAGTAACCTCTAACTAACAGTTTTGCTGCAGATGCCAAGAAGGCAGGATGACAAACATCAAAGAAACTTCTGGGTACTAGGTTTAACATTAAGGACCAATCCTCCATATGTGCATATGCACAATCTCTTTAACATGTGATTAAGGCTCCTTCAGTCAAACTGCACAATATATTTCTATAGAAATGTTACTGTTAAATATTCATTTATTTAGATAATACATTCAATTTTTAAAGCTGAATATAAATGAATTGTCTGCTACAGTTTGCTGTACTCTAATTAGACCCAAATATCTAAGGGAAAAAAAATAGGTGATCTCTCCAAAAAGAAGTGGGGGGGGGGGGCGGTAAGGCAGAACTAAGAATTAGTAGTATTACCTTTATGTATAAATCATACCTACTTAAATTATTTAAATCAGATAAATAAAAACAAAGTTGGGCTATTACTTAGAAAACATCTAGATTTGAGACGAAATGACTTTGGTTAAAGTCTCATTTCACTTCTTACCTGCTGTTTGTTTTCTTATAGAAAATCATG
Source organism: Herpailurus yagouaroundi (assembly GCF_014898765.1). Taxonomy (NCBI): domain Eukaryota; kingdom Metazoa; phylum Chordata; class Mammalia; order Carnivora; family Felidae; genus Herpailurus; species Herpailurus yagouaroundi. The sequence continues at coordinate 55,121,136 of NW_024412404.1, forward strand.
CTAGGCTTTAGTCAATCTACATTATGAGAATACTGGCCCCACCTACACACCCCCACAGGGATCACCTGGGGATCAAAAGATAATGCTCTGTAATTAATGCCAGTGGAACAGTCGCGCGTGGCGCCTCTACACCTCTCCCCTCCACTGCTACCACTTCTGCCCCCTCCGCACCACTACCCTTCTTCCTCCCTCCCTCCCACTCCCTCAGGGCAGCTGGCTTTTTATATGATTTGTGTATTGGAGTTCCATGTACGATTCTGATTGGGAAAAGCATTCTGCTAAAAATAAATAAATAAATAAATTTGAAAAAAGATACACTATACAGGAACTGTTTCCTCTCATAAACAACTAAAAAAAAAAATCAGACATTGTGCAATTATTCTTAAAATTATTAAAATTTAACGGATTTTTCATGCCAAAAAGTATCCATGAAATACATATAAAACTACTTCAATAATGACTGGTGACTCATCAAATTGATTCAACTAAGGAATATTTGAGATTTTTATAATGCAATTAATGAGTGAAATTTGTTCTAAAGAAATTTCTATATAGATTCAAAATAATTACGTTCTGATTACAGAATGGTTAGTAAGTCCCAGAACTACTTCCAGAAACACAATTATAGCTGCATTTAATACAAACTACATTTTAAAACAGCTTTGGATATTGGGAATACTACATTTTAAAAATACAACCCTTTCTGCAATGTTAAGAAAACAGGTGATGGCAGTGTCATAAATACATATAATCGGTTGAGCCACAGCTTTAGCTTGACAGTGTTCAAAAAAAGAAGGTAGGAAGGGAGGAGGAGAAAGAGAGAAAACTGGGGGTTGGTTGGGCGGGGCGGGTGCGCAGAAGGATTGCACAGTAGACACAAGATTAAGAAGTTTGTTCTGTTTTACGTTCTTGAGGATGGACTGAATACAGAATAAAAGGGCTCTCTCACATATGGCAAAAGATCAGCCTCTGCTCCAGAGATATAAAATAATGGACTAGAAATTCATGCTAGTTTTCTCCAAACTGCATCACAGATTTTCATGAGCCTCTCTAGATTTCTAGCCTTACATTTCTTCTTTGCTTTTATCTTGGCGCCTCCAGCGTGGACATTCTTCAATGTCTATTTCTTCTGTTGGATTCACAGTAGACTTTAGCATGAGCAAAAGGGGTGCATGTAAAACAGTGAAACAGGATCCCAAACCGAAGTGCAAACCTGCTGGTGTGCAATGATGCTAAACTACCAAGAGAATACGAAATCTGGCCTCACTAAATCTTTTCCTTTTAGGCTTACATTTATTTATAGAATATTGAGTGCTGGCAAAATCCTGGCCAGATGCAAGTCTGGCCAGCACCGGTTTCCTTGTTTAGAAAAACGCCATAACTTTCTTAGTCAGATGTCACTCATATAGAGGGTGTATTCCATTAACAAAACCCAAACTCATAAAATAGATCACTGTTTTTAAAATGATGCTTGACTTAAAACTTCTTTTCCTAGAACACATCTAATGTATAATGTGAAAGAGAAGACTAGTTCATAAAACTGAGTTGTTTAAAAGATTTTGCACAAGGAATCCTAGTATTCATAAGGCTCCTCTACACAAACCTCAAATTTTTGACAATGAATGACAGCCGTATCTGGCCCATATCAAGAAGGGACAATTTCGTATATAGGGTAATAATAACAATCTGATACAGAGAGACTTTAAAAAAAAAAAAAATCTCTCAAATTTTTACTCTTCAGAACAGTTAAAAATTTAAATTTAAAATTTAACTTCAGAGCCCTAACTTCAACTATGAAACTCGTTTAGACACTCTAAAGTCAACAGTTATGAAAAAACATAACAAGTGCTATAATTAATTGAAGATCAAAGACCACCTAATTCAGGAGTAAAACTTCAAAACAATTTCCTATGAGAAGCAATACTGAACCATTCCTTCCCTCGAAAGAACAACCAGCGGTGGGGACTCTGCAGGTCGGCCAGAGCCCGGCCCACCACCACAGCATGACCCTCCTCCCTCGTGCTGTAGAACAAGCTTATGCAGTATTTTTGAGTATTTACTCAAAGCATCCTTCTCACAAAACCAGTCCTCCCAGCCCACCACAATCACAGGGGTCCAGAACAGGACAACGACACTTTAAAGTGCCGACCAGCGCTTCTGCGGTGAAGCCAGAGGACTCAGGATGGGGTCATAAAGCCTGGGTTTTCATGTGATCTTTCTTTGTAGGCATTTAAGCACTTCTGCACCTGCTTGAACATTTGTGAAAAAGAGATTGCTCAGAAGCAGCAATGATGTAGGAGAAAGTGATCCTAGTTTCAAGTCCCCAATGCTCTAGAACTTGACGACAAGAATTCTTGGCAAAGCTGGAATCAAAAGGTTTACATGCAAAGTTCTGCTGTCAGTTCCTTAATGCACGTGCCCTCAATGATGCAATACCCCCCAACAATGGGTTTACAGTCTGAGGTCTATTTCACAAGAAATATTGATTAATCAGTAAGTGGTAATGGTCTCTGTGTACACACAGTGATCTACAGAAATGATTCACGAAGGAGGAATCTGTCTACACAGGCACGATACAATATACCTGGGCTTCAACCAGGCAGGCCCCTGAGCCTCTAGCCCTACCATTCAGTGCTCAGTTTCCATGCTCCTGGAGTCCAGGATGTGAATATGTAAGTTACTCACTCATTCAAGACTCTACTAAGGATTCACATCATCTATAGACTGAGGACATTCAACTGTGTATCTCCAGCTCAGATTGTCCTGAGTTCTTGCCTCATTTTACCAACCGTCTCTCTATTCCTGCCTGCTCATACCACCCATGCCCCGAACTGAACTTTGGACAGAGGCCACCCTAAATCTTCTCCCCTCCCCAGCCTTCCCACGTTCGTAACTAGCATCACTATTCATACCACTGCTGAAGGTAACACTTGAATGGCTCTCTTTCCCTCCTCATGCCCCAAATCCTCTCTATCACTTCACAAGCATCAGAGGCAAGTAACAAATACTGCCAACTCTCCTTCTACAGTAGACCTCAAATCTGTCCACTCTTCTCCATCTTCTCTAGCACCATTCTTATTCAAGTCACCATCCTCTTGTGCCTAGAAGAGACTCTTACCTGTTCTCTTCTTGCCTACTTTTGCTGATCCACAGTCTATTCTCCACACAAGAGCAATCTTTTTAAACACAACTTCGATCATATCACTCTCTTAACTTAAAACCCTTGAATGACTCTCAACTGCACTGTAACTAAAACCCAATTCCTTACCAGGGCCCTTAAGGTGCTTCATGCTTTGGTTCCTGGCTGCCTGCCTCTCCAATCCTATCCTGGGCCACTCTCCTCCTCACTGACTCCATTCCAGCCAGGCTGACCTTCTTACAGTTACTAAAATGTCCCATGATGACTCTTTCTTCCCCAGGACCTTTACGCAGGTTATTACCTCTTCACGAGCATTCTGTGTACGGATGGTTCCTTCCTATCCTTCAGGTCTCAATGGAATGGCATCTTCCAAGAAAGGCCCTCCCTGACCACCTAAAGTGGGGTATCCATTTTAAATTTCTTTACAACAATCCTGTTTACTTCCTTCTTAACAGCCTTTTTTTTTTTAATTATTTATAACTACATATTTACATGTTTACCTAGCATCTTGTTTGGCACACAGGAAGTGTTTTAACTTTTTCACTGAATTCATTACAAACATTTTCAAATTACAAGCATTACAATTTTCAAACATTTCCTACTGACTAATGTAAGAGGCCATAAAAAAATATCTTACCTTGTCAATTTTTTTCTTTTTAACAGGGGGGTCAAACCTATCATTGATTCCAAAATACTGAGTAAGCTCCTTCCACTGGGCTTCACTTGAGGTCTGGGCACTGAAAGAAGAGACAAGAACTCATTTTTAGTGTTTTTAATTGGCCACCACAATTACGAACTACAGAAACTAGTTCCTATGTTTCAGAGGTAAGTAGTTCAACTATTGCTATAAGTGTTACAATACTGTCCAGAATAGGCGAACATTTTAAATTCTACCCACCTTTGAGACTCTTCTTCATTCTTCAATTTACCTGAAAAGAATTCACAAAGTGTCAATACCTGAGTATTCATTTGTTATTTCAAAATTATGTTTATTAAAAATTGTTGAGCTCAATTAGTCACAACTTAACATTAACACTACTGACAACTAACTTGAATTAAAACAAAGCACCTTTCCTGGAGCGTTTTCTTTTCCTTCTTCTGAATCCTGATGCTGAGCTTTTCTGTTCAGAATGTTTTTTATGCAATTCTTGAAATTTCTATATAAAAGTTAAAAAAAGAAAAACAAGAAACAAATACATTTTGAAGCAAGGCACATATTCAAAAAATTACAAACATGTTACGGATTAAAAACATATTCTAGCATTTATAAAAATACAAATTTAACAAAAGGAGTTCAGTCCTTCTTGAGATACTCTATTCTCTAAGACTCCTTCACAATCTGAGTTTTTATCTTCATCTATTTCTACCTAAGTCAATCTGATTATCTGAGAGTAAAATGCAATGACTCATACAGATGACAAAGAGATCAAATTAGGATAGAAACTCATGTATTCTGTTAGGCAAAGTAGCTAATCCTACCAGTTTTTTTCTTCCTCTTTTTATAAAAAACAAAATAAAAATGAAAGCAAGTACCTGAGTGGCCAACGGGTTGACCGCAGACCCACAGAGTACTCTGAGTCAATCTTCCCTACCTCTCATCTCCCCAGAACACAGGCGTTCTGACCACGGCAGAAACACACACAGGAGCATGCACAAACACACAGGCACCGGCTTCAATAAGAACACATCACAGAGAACCTACATTCCACATATTGAAGGGAACTCCAGAGGGGCACTCTTCATAGGCGTTTACATTTGCCTCCACGTCGGGTTTTGGTCCATCTGTAGGGAAATCTGAGATCTCTGTTTTTGTAATGGCCCCATCTTCGTTATCTTCCTGTAAGTTAAGTCCAGAGTTCTTTAATGGGGCTTCATCTTCAGAATTCAACTCAATATCACTTTCATTTAGGCCAGGAGGTAGCAGCCCACTCCACATCTTTTCTTCTAAAGGGAAAAAGATGAATGTAGACGTACAAAGTAGAAATGGAAAGAAATTTAAAACCCCAAGAGTCTAGCAATTATCCCAATGGTTTGGGAACAGTCTTTCCTTCTTTTAATCTATGTTTTCCTTCTTTCAATCTAAAATGGGATGGGATGCACCTTCTGTATTAAAATAATTGAAATCTTTGCTTGGATAAATTTTTTTTGGTCTTGTTTAAATCTGTTATAAGACACACCTACAGATGAATGACTTAAAGAAAATAGGACCTGGATCTCTAATATATGGATAATTTTGTCTAAAAAAAAATAAATTCAGTAAAAGCATTCATTGTTCAAGAATGTTAAGGGTCTAAAAACATACACTCACACAATTTAAGATTTATAATATTGTATTTCAAGCTAACACAATTAAAGAAAGAAACTAAAGTCGGATTCTCACCAGTATTTGAAATTGGAACTTTCAGGGGACTTATTGTCTAAGGAGTAGAAGAACAATTTTCAAAGGAAAAATTTTAGGCTGCGCAGGTAGTTTGAGGAAAGCATGGCGGTAAAAAGAATGTCCTAGTTTTTATTTTTACACTGTTTGCTAAAATAATACCAAATGGAGTATAATCCTAACCATTTAATAAAAACATATAGCTTTTTTGAATAAAAATACTGTATTTAGGAAACTAGGGTGAAAGTTCAGGATAATATTTATCATTAGCTCTATGGCCCATTGGTAGAGAGAATATTAACCGCTGTTAAGTTTATCAAAAGTGATTTTTAAAAACTGGAGTTACAAGCATTTGCTAAAATTACGATAATTGAGTACATTTTCACTACTAATCTCCTGGCACAGTCTATTCTAGCATACATATTCAGTCAAAACCACTTGGTTCAAAAGATGCCTTAAAAAAGAGAAGTTGGTTGTACTGCTCATGATTTACTATCAACTTCAAAGAATAAATAAAATGCAAGGATCGAAATATTTTTTGCTGAGTTTTCTGCCTCCTATTGTGATCAACCTAATGAGAAAACCATCACCATTGTCTCTGAGACAAAAAAAAAAAAAGCATTACGGATTTCGCATTAATCTGAATAACGGATTCTTGATAACCTTTAAGGACCTCCTCCCAGGTCAAAAGAATCAGATCTTATTTCTGGCAGTTTGGGTGCAGCCTCATCAGTTGTTAGCCCTCTGAAATAGCCTCACCAAAATACTCTTTGGGCTTTTTAAGAAGGGCTCTGATAGCTAACTGCTCCAATTGTAATCCTCACCCCACCACACACCAGCAAATCATTTTCACCACCTTTGACCCGCAGTTTTTTTCTTCTGTGATACGAGGATAATTATATTGGGTACAGGGTTATTCTGAGAATTAAATGAAATAAGCTATGAAAACGCTCACCACAGTTTGGGAGGTTCTAGGGGCTGGATCAATGCTAGGCTCTTCTTGCTATTAGTATTCCTGTGACCACACATTACATTTTTATAATTTCTATTGTGGGTGGCGACATTCACAAGGTAGGTAGTTTTGAGGTCGCTAAGGTGGAGGTGCATTCGCTGCATTGATACAAGTCATTTACTTCCCGGATTTCCACGATCTAACAGACATTTCTATAAAAAATACTGGTGTCTGGTTTCCTGAATGGAACAATAAAACCGGAAGCAGGAAGATAACGGAGCCCAAGTTTCAAGGCTCCTCTTTTGCACAGGTCGTTCGTTCCAAAGCATTATACCTAATTTTCTATTTAGAATCTGTATTCCTTTTCTTAAGGAGGAGACCCAAAATTACATAAGCTCCAAGCCCCGTAAGGCCTGGGTCCATCCTGAACCTGACCTGGGGGTTTTAATAGTTGGAATGGGTAATAGATGCTTTGGTAGCACAAAAGACATCACGTGAAATAGGCCACTCTTGAAAAATGGACGTTATGCTATCAATAAAAATATTTCTAGCGTTCTGAGGAGCAGACGGAGGGGGGGAATGATAAAAAGCACCAACGTGACTTTGCCGCTGACCTGTAATATACCGTTAGGCTCGTTCTCCATTTCAGAACTTAAGGACAGTAACAAATTTCAGATTTAGCTTTCTTAGCACAACTGGGGCTCTATGTTTGAAGCCACTGTTTCTCTCCCCTGTCCACAGCGTCTTGTGCATGGCCACTGTGTGCCGGGCACTCTTTAACACACGGGGACAGCAGTGTACAAAACGGGCAAAAATACCTAACCTCGTGGAGCCGACACTCTACACACACAGCAAGCCTCTGTCCGTCAGCAGCCAAGTACGACTTGGCCCACGCCGTCAGCTGTGGCTGCTAAGGAAAGGCAGGTGCCTCTCTGACGGGCACAGTTTTCCCACTAGAGCACTACTTCGGCATCCCTACAGGGTGGGTCTACGCCTTGGGCATCCAAACGTGCCTCACGCTGGGGAGCACTGTCAGTTGCCCTGGAGTGGCCTTTCCCTGCCGGCTCTCCAGCATTTTTGGATCACTTTTAGGCTTCCTCACAATCATCTGTTTTTAGCGCTTGTTGATGTGGCATTAAGGGTTGTCTTCAGGAGGACACTGGCTGGTGTGATAATTCCTTGTGTGTGCCCACAGAGAAAAAAAGAAAAATCAAAATAAACTTTAAACACCAGATTCGACATCCAAATCCATAAAATGAGACAAAATTCAAATAACGCACGTTTCTGAACTCGATTCCTGAACATCTTTAAAGGGATGTTCAAATGTCTGTGCCATTCTCCTGTGACTGTTTAAAACCTTAAAAAAAAAAAAATAGACAGAGGGACAGACAAAGGCAACTCGACGACCACCGACAAGCACAGATAAGTCACTGAGGAGCCTGCAAGGTTGAGCTGTCCACGTGAGCAGCAGCCGAAGTGTAAATCAGCCAATATGGAGGGGCTGCTTCGCGACTTGCTTTGGGTTCACGTTTGAAAACAGTCTTTAAATTCGTAGCATCTATATGTCATTCACACGCTTCCAATTGTACTACGTTCGGCCTCCTGTTACCCCTGTTTTGGCTGCTCCAAAAAGTGACTCTCTAGTTCGTTGAAGCGTCCCTCACCCCGTGCCTTATTTTAAAGCAAGTCATTCCAAATTACCCTTTCAATGTGAAAACTATTCAGCCATTCTCAAGAGACGTGATATACGAGTCAGAGGCAACACTGAGTAAACCCCAATACCCCAGTAGATAAGGTTTCTCTCTTCAACCCAGCCACCATAGCCAAGATTTCTAGTTTTCAGTAAGACTGCATGTCAGACAAAACACCTAAAAGATGCTCTGGAGAAAGCAAAAGGGACTCCAGTTACAACACAAGAAACAACTAGAAAGAAAAACAAATCAAGTCAATGCATATAAACAATGTGACAGAAACTCTTTTCCCGTTAATTCCTACAGCAACCGTTCCACTAGGAATTACTATCTAAATCCCTTTTAAGGTAAAGTAACTGACTTGCCTGATGCATTGTGATCTGTTTGTTTTAGAAAAACAGAACTGGATGACTTCAACTCAAAAGCTTTTAGAGGGCAGAGTTTGAGCAGTAATATATTCTTGGAGACAAAGATTTGAGAGTGGATACGAAGAATGACCTTAGCCTGTAATTCTGTTATCATTTGATCAAGAAAAAAATTTTTCTCACTCTTTAAGTGCAGAAAGTTATCTAAGATGCTATACTAACTTGTATACATAAAACTCACAGTCAGAGGTGTGGGTAACAAGGTCAAATTTTCTGGAAGATCAGGCAATTGCCTGTCACAGAAACCTAATCTGAGCAGTTTAATGGGTAAAGGTCTCCCGTCTCTGATATTCCAGAATTTCAATTCCACTGTCACTATATGAAGCTGTCTTATCTCCCGTATTTTATATTCAATTAGACATAACCACAGAAATCTGAATTTTGTCTGATCTGAATCTAATCTTGACTTTTGTGTAACACTCATAAACCACCATCCACCATCAATGTTAAAACAATTTGCACGATAATCGGTTTCTGTGACTTGGAATTAGTTACTTAACAACACTTTTAAGTATGCATCAACATTCAGGTTCAACTGAATCAGAGGCCTGACTTCCAATTTAAGGTCCCAATCCGATTACCCAAACTATTTAGCAGGACTTTGTACGTAGGCGTATGTTTCAATGCGAGGCGGTATTTGTTTAATCCAGGCCTGGAAAACACGTCCCAAGACCCTGCATGGAAAAGACTGACAGTTCACCAATAACATTTGGCGGCTCGTTTTTAAGTCGGATGCCGCCGTGAGAATACTTACTGCAAGAGGGTGGCTCTAGAAAGGTACACCTCTTCCTGCAGGGCGGCACCACCCCGAGCTCGGCAGGCTCTCCGGCGGCAGGGCCACGCTCGGATCCCCAAACGGGAAGAATCCCATCCCGGGCACAGAACTAAGCGCCGCACAATCGGGGGCAGGACGTCTAGCCTGCTGACACTGGCACTAACAGTAGCTCTTTCCCCGGGATACAGCAGTTGTAAACAGGCGCCTGCTTCCCCGAAGGAAAGCCTCTCCCTCCTCCCCCTCACTTTGGGGTGGGACGGAGAACCCCTCTGCCACCAACAATCTCGGGAAGGCGCTGCGACGCCCCTTCCGAGCAAAGCAGAGGCCAGCCCCACCAACGCTCCCGTGGGCCCCGGCGGGGGCTTTGCTGGCTCGGCCGTGAGGCTGTGAGGCCGCCCATACTGGCTCGCCCGCTCCCCGCACCCGGCCCTCCCGGACCCGTCTCTTCGGAGCCCCGGCCGGCGGAGAGGCGGCCCGGCGATCAGCGGTACTCACCCGTCAGGAGCCGGCCGCCCGGCAGCCATCTTATGACCCCGCCAACACCGCGCCTTCTCATTGGCTCCGGCATCTCGGCCAATGGGCTGGGGCCGTTCTGGCCTCGGGGTCGTCATGGCAACCGGCCGCGCTTAGCTCCGTTTTGAAATCTATTTGCAGCAATGGATTCGTCTCTTTCTACTTCTTTTCTCTTACCGTTTCCCCCCTTTCTTCTAAACGTTTTTAAAGGCTTTGTTTTTTTTTTTCTTCCCCATTCCCTGCTGCTCACTGGTGTTGGGGGTGAGGAAAGTATCGGCTTAGACTTTGAACTGAGTTCATTCCCCAAGGAGGGAGGTGCTCTCTAGGCTCTCCTGGGAACGTTTCCATTCATTCATCCTTTTACCCCTCGCTCCCTCTTTCTTCCCTGCCTTCCTTTTTTTTTTTTCCTTCTGTACGTATTTATTGAGCAGGCACCGTGCCAGCCTTGTTTAGCGGAAAACAGTCCCGACTCCAGCTCTCCTGGTGCTTACCATCTGCTTCACTGACCAGATGTGTGACATTGGCTAAAACCTTGAGCCCCTTTTCCGTGACCGCCACTGGTTCGGGCCCCAGGGAGGGGCTTGGGGTAGCGTAGAACCTAAGAAAAAAGAAACCCAAAAAAGCGCTATGAAGGATATAAAGCAGTATAATGTGATAGTGATGGGAGTGCGCGATATTTTAGAAATGCTTCCATTTTTTGAAATAGTGTTCTGTAATAAGACTAAGAATATTTTCCTATTTTCCAGTGTCGTAAGGATGATAAAAGAAAATACGCATAGTCCATAACACATTGCCTGGCCCACAGTAATATTAAGTCTTAGCTACCTGTTGTCACTGTTGCTAACATGATCAATAAAGCTTTTCTTTGAAACATTCTAAAAATGTGTAAGAATTTTTCATCGCACTCTAATATATCATGATTTAGTATACACAGATGTTTAAGCTTATTAGTTAGCTACCCATTACCTCACCCTCAGGTCCCAGAAGGATATGCCAGGTTTATGGAGTTTTCTGTAACCCCAGAATCATAGTAAAACCTGAATTGACAAGCTCAGGTCCCTAAAGTCCTTTCTCATGCTGACCTCTGAATCTAGAACGGAAGCAGGTCTGAGTGATTTCAGGATCTGTGTGAAACTCTCCTGGTCAATTGTGCCCAGCTTCCCAATAGCATTTCCCCTCAATCCAAATCTTTAACAAGTCAGGCAAAGAACTGATATGTATGAAAACGTTGCTGTAGCTGTTGCGTTTGAGCCTCTTAATGGTGGGTCTTAGTCTGCTCAGGCTACCATAACAAAATACCACGAGGTGGTGGGGGGCTTAAACAACAAAAATGAATTTCTCATAAGGGCTGGGAAGTCTACGATCAAGGTGCCGGCAGGCAGATTTCATTTGGAAGCCTCTTCTCTTGGCTTGTGGGCAGCGGCCATCTTGCGGCATGCTCAAGGTATCTCTTCATTTGGTGTTTGTAGAGAGAAAGAACACGTGTGCGCAGGTAAAAGCTATCTGGTGTGTCTTCTTACAAGGACACTAATCCTAGGGGATCAGGGCGTCGCCCTTATGACCTCATTTAACCTTAATTCCTTTGAGGGCCCCATGTCCAAATGTAGCCACCCTGGGGGTTAGAGTTTTAACACAGGAATTTGCAGGTACATAAACATTCAGTTCATAGCCAATGCTGTTGGTGGAAATGTGACCAGCATGGAGAAAGAGCACAGAGGGCGAAGAACTGAGACACAGGGTAGGCGGCAAGTGATGTTGACCTGTTCAAGAACTATCTGGATTGCTTCTATATATATTCCATCAAAGAGTCCTCATTATTCAGTGCATATAAATGTGCAAAGGGTAGAGGAGGACTATAATTATTCCAAAAGCCTACAAACAGCAGACCTCATATGAAAATATTTAGACAGTTGGAGCACCTGGGTGGCTCAGTCAGTTAAGCATCCAACTTTGGCTCGGGTCGTGATCTCGCAGTCCGTGAGTTCAAGCCCCGCGTCGGGCTCTGTGCTGACAGCTCAGAGCCTGGAGCCTGCTTTGGATTCTCTGTGTGTGTGTGTCTCTCTCTCTGCCCCTCCCCCACTCGTGCTCTGTCTCTCTATCTCTCTCAAAAATAAATAAACATTAAAACAAAAAAAAAGACTCAGAGAGTCCTACCCCAAAAAAATGTATTTTAAAATTTAAACTTTGAGAATTCTCAATCATCTGTTTATCACATTATTGGATTCCTGTAATAAATGTAAATAGCTCACACTTTTCTTCTGGCTCTGGTTGTAAGACTTCCAGTCTATGAATATCATTGTTTTGCCAGTTTTCCGGGGGAAATGTCAGTCATTTGATTTATTTTAATCAATAAATTTACCTTGCCTCCAGCAAATTCCTGCCCTGGAAACCTGCCAAACCATGCATTTTGTGAATGAAATACTTGTATTTGTGAGATTTCTATGAAACATAGAATCGTTGAATACCTTTTGCGAAATCATAGTGATGTGATGCAGCCAGTGAATTGGGCTTGAATTGGGCTGCATCTGGCACTAATTTCAAACATGTACATTTCATTTAAATTCTCAAAGATGTCTTTAAAATCATAAAGCAGTTTTTCTTTGCCAAGAAATATTATAGTTTATGAAGGGTTTCCCCTATATTTAGTTATTTTTTTTTCTTAGCGTGGAGATTACAAGTCACACTCATGTTATAAAAGATTAATTGTGGAGGTCTTTTTTGGTAGCTGTTAAATCTCTGATTGATGAAAATTTCCCCAAATATAATGAAATCCCTTAAATATTTCTCAGTTTGGAAAACTGAATATGACTTTGTTGAACGTAGAATAAATGTCCTTCTTGCTGAAACTGAGAAAGAGAATAGTTAATTTCCGTCTGTACAAAATGCTTCATTTTCTGCACCGAAGAAAAAGTAGTCTAGTGACTTACGCAAAAAAATAGAAACAAGGGGGGCGCCTGGGTGGCGCAGTCGGTTAAGCGTCCGACTTCAGCCAGGTCACGATCTCGCGGTCCATGAGTTCGAGCCCCGCGTCGGGCTCTGGGCTGATGGCTCGGAGCCTGGAGCCTGTTTCCGATTCTGTGTCTCCCTCTCTCTCTGCCCCTCCCCCGTTCATGCTCTGTCTCTCTCTGTCCCCAAAATAAATAAACGTTGAAAAAAAAAATTAAAAAAAAAATAGAAACAGGGAGTTCTGAATTCTAGGAAATGTGTGACAATTTCTCTATGTGGATTTGTTGGCAAACTGAAGCATCCATAAACAAGGTTAGCCTTCCAAGAATATGTCGACCAGCTAACACCATGACATCAGCAAGAGTCGACATTTGAGGGAGCAAAATGTCTGTAATAAAGAATGTTGCCAAGGAAAAGCACTTTTGCTTTATTGGTCATGTCTGGTACTTTCAAACTCTTCAGTTCCAATAGATTGTACATAGGAAGGGAGGGATGGCAGGAGAGGAAGGCTTACAGAGCATTTCTGTATGCTAGATATTATGCAACTAATATACAATTTTATGAGGTAGTTCCTATTGAATCCATTTTACAGACAAGGAAATTAAGGCTTCAAGGGTTTAAGAAATTTCCTTAATGTGACACAGCTAGTAACATGGAAAACCAGGGTTTCACTGGACTCTGAAGCTCATGCTTTCTTCCTTGTCACACACTCCCCCTTTTAAGGTGAAGTCCCTGAAGAATTCCAGCTTACTACAGTCAGTAGCAAATCATAGACATCACTGCTACCAGGTGGGATGGGAAGCTCCCATCCTTTTCATGGGAGCTTATGAAAAGAGGGGCTTCAGGAGCGAAATGTGTCTTCTCTTTCCATTCCCCTTGGTACATAGTGACTGATTAAATGCCATTAGAGAGGCATCTTCTTCGATCATTCTGGGTTTGCTACACTGAAGTCTATATTAGTCTCCCTTTTCCTAAGTCCTTCATCCTCCAAAATAGCCCACTGCCTGGTTAATCTCTCTACAAGAAGGAACATGTGTAAATCTTTTAACACAGAACCTAGCATGCAGTCAGTGGTCAGTAAGCATTAGTTTCCTTCCCTTATACATAAAAACTAAGGGGTGTGTGTGTGTGTGTGTGTGTGTGTGTGTGTGTTGGAGGGAGGAGGACTGGACAGGCAGAACACAGGGGATTTTTAGGGCAATGAAAATATGCTATATGATGACATAATAATAGACACATGTCACTATACATTTGCCCAAACTCACAGAGGATACAACACCAAGAGTGAGCTCTAATGTAAAATGCAGACTTTAAGTGATTATGATGTGTCATTGTGGGTTTAGCAATTGTAACAAATGTACCACTCAGTGGGGAAAATGGACTGTAGGGGAGGCTATGCATGTGTGGGGACAATGAATATGTGGAATATTCTCTGTACTTTCCCCTCGATTTTGCTGTGTACCTAAAACTGCTCTAAAATATTAAGTCTTTGAAATATTAAAAGAAGAACAATAATTCATTACTTGTGAAAATTTTATGAAATCCAAATTTTAGTGTCCTAAATAAAGTTCTGTTGGGACACAGGCACGAACAAATGAGTACACAAACACTGACAGATTATTGGATTAATCTGTCAACATCTCTGTCATCCTAACTATGTGCCCAATGATCAGCGCTTTGCTAAGGTTTAAGGAGAATACAAACAGAGTTTATGAACTGGCTTGTCAAGAAGTTTGTTGAGATGGCTAATGTGCTTATAATTTTAGGGGCGCCTGGGTGGCTCAGTCAGTTAAGCATCCGACTTCAGCTCAGGTCATGATCTCACGGTCCGTGAGTTCGAGCCCCGCATCGGGCTCTGTGCTGACACCTCGGAGCCTGGAGCCTGCTTCGGATTCTGTGTCTCCCTCTCTCTCTGCCCCTCCCCTGCTCATGCTCTGTCTCTGTCTGTCTCAAAATAAATAAAAACATTAAGACATTTTTTGAAAATTAATCATTTTACACCATAAGTACTGAAATTGTGAGGTCCATGATGTAAGTAGAAACTATAGTTCTAAGAACAGAAAAGTAAGTGAGGTGTAATTAGGCACATGCTATTTCCTTTGCCTCAAATACCTTTCTCTTTTATACCTGCTGACCTTCTTTTCATCCTTCAAAACCTAGATCAAATATTACCTTCTAAGTTAAACCTTCTCTAACTTATGCAGTTCATGCCTCCATAGTCCTAGGCCTTCATAATACTTGAAAAATAGCACAACTAGGGCTTTATTCCATTGAGAAACAATTAGTTGTCATAGGTCAGTCTACCTGAATAGATTGTGAACCCATTTGAAGGCACAGTCCTTGCCATATAGTGTTCAGCAAATGTTTGTGGAGAGGATGGATGAGTGACAAAAGAAGATGTCAATGCAAGGAATGAAGAGAAAAGGGGAAGGTGACACAGGAACATCACGTGAACAATCGCAGAGAGGCATGAATGCTGTGGTTTAGGTTGAAATGTAAGAAAAAACATTGGGTCAGACTATGGGATCCTTTCCTCATGCAAATAGACAAGTTCCGCCTGGATTCAGTGAGGGAATTAGAGAATTCTGATCAAGGGAGCGATGATGCAGATTTTCAAGGGAAATTAACGTTACAGTCTTGTGAATATGAAAGATGGATATGGAGGTAGTTGAGCCAACGTGAAAAGCACATGGCTGGCAGACCATGATGGCATGAGTGGTCAGCATCTGGACAAAAGCAGTGGTCATGGAGGATGGAGGCAAATCGAGCAGCAAGTCTAATATTTTCCTCATTCATTCATTCATTTCCTTTCATTCTTGCTTGCATGCCTTTGACCTATTTTTGCTCCCTGCTTCCATCAATTCATATTTTGCATTCCAGTTTTATAAATTCAACCCAACCTTCAGGGATGCTTCCTTTGCCATGAACTCTGAACTCCCATAAAACATTTTCAGTTAAATCTGTTTTTCAAATACCACCCCCCCCCCCGCACCCCCCCCCACACACACACAAGTAGCCTGTCACGCCACCTGACCTCCTTTCCACCTTCAGCGCCACATATCCTCCATTGACTCCGAAGAATAACAAAGCTCTTCCAGGAGAGTACTGGTGATAGGTAGTCTCCTCCTGGTCTGCTTCCAGAATGACCCAACACATTTTCCTCTTGGTGCAGAAAGAACATAAAAAGTGCTCTCTGCTTCTCCTTTGGTTCTGAACAGTTTAGAGTATTGAAATTCCACATCAGCTAACCTCTTCCTCACACATACAGGTACACCACCTAGAAACCTCTTTCCAGTTTTAGCCTAGTACCTTCGGTGTCTTGTTTTCCCTCATCTTTTTTTGTGACCTATAAAACACCACTACCCGCCACACTAATCCCGACTGCCAAGCACAAGATGATGATGTGCTTGCAAAGAAAAAGAAAGCTGTTAACTTTGAAGTGAAATAACTAATTAAAGAACTTGGCATCTCACCTGAATGTGTCCAGAAGAACTCTTTAGAATGTCTTCCAAAGCTTCCACCAACTAGAGTCAGGGAGAGTCATTTCTTATTCAGTATTATTATTTAATTATTTTGTCTTATTTTATTGCAATGTGGCATTATCTTCTATGGCCTGGGAATCTAATCGGCATTTAGGATACTGTCTCTGGTGAAATGATTCTGAATTTCCTGCAACTCTTTGGAAGTAAATACTTGAAACAGTGTATTTGCTAAACTGAGGACATCCTGAATGATCTGCCCCTTACAATCTTACCCTTGCAAGGTTCTGTCTTGGAAATTGTCTTGAGTTGCTTTCTATTTTTAAACTTTGGCTAAGTTACCTATTTTATTTGACTTAAGAAAAGCACATTCCACTCTGTGGTCTTGAACTGTAGACATGTTCTCAGTGGATCCGAGTGCATCTAGTACTCAGCCACACAGACCTTGTCACACTGCCCTCCCAGCCTTGCCTGTCCCTAGAGCAATGTCTTCCCTCCCCCCAAGCTCACTTCCTACATCCTTCTAGAATGTCATTTTAATTTATATATTGGCTTTTTACATTTACCTCTTTGTCTTATATTTTAGTGATCACTATGAGGATTACCATTTGCATCTTTAATATTTCACAGACTACTTAAGGTTGATATTTTAACAGTTCTTATAACATGTAGAAACCTGGAAACCATACAGGCCCATATACTGTTCATGACCCATCTTTGATGTTGTCATATGCATTAAATCTACATATATTATAAATCGCAAATACAGTGTTGTGTTTTGCTTTAAAGCATGTATGTATTTTAAGGGAATAAAGAGGGAAAAAATGGTCTTCACATATTTACTATTTCCAGTGCTCTTCATCTCATTCTGTGGACCTGAGTTTAATCTGGTTTCGTTTGCCTTTATTCTAAAGAATTTCCTTCAATATGCCTTGTAGTACAGTTTTGCTGGCACTGGATTTTCTTAGTTTTCTTTTATCTGAAAATAACTTTGTTTTGCCTTCATTCTTTTTTTCCAGGTCAGGTTCATTGAAGTTGCATTTACCTACAATAAGATTCACCCATACAGTGCACAATATATAAGATTACCTAAGATGCATATAATCTGCCACAGTCAATATACAGAATACTGCCATCACCCAAGTTCCTCTATGCCCCTTTGCAGTGAACCATCCTCCCACTCACAGTCCTGAAAAACACTGAGATGTTTTCTGTCCTCACAGTTTTGCCTTTTCCAGAGCGAAGCCACGTAAGTGAAATCAAATAGCATGTAGCCCTTTGAGCATGGCCCATTTCACATACCATTACGCATTTGAGGATCATTCATTTTGAATGTATCAGCAGTTTGTTCCTTTTTGCTTTTAATGTTTGCTTATTTATTCTGAGAGAGAGTGTGTGTGTCTGCGCGAGTGGGGGAGGGGTGGGGAGAGAGAGAGAGAGAGAGAGAGAGGGAGTGAGAGAGAAAATATCCCACTGATAGGGCAGAGCCGAATGCAGTGGCTCGAGCTCACAAGCCATGAGATCATGACCTGAGCTGAAATCAAGAGTCAGGAGCTTAACCGACTGAGCCACCTAGGCGCCCTCAGTTTGTTCCTTTTCATTGTTGTGTAGTATTCCATTTAGGAGCTATAACAGTTTATTCATTCACCCGTTGGGGGTTCTTTGATTATTTTCCGTATTTAGCAATTATAAATTATAAACAAAGATGCTAAAAATACTCTCATGTAGGTTCCTGTGTGAAGAAAGGGTTTCATTTTTCTTGAGCCCATACTGAGGAGGGGGATTGCTGGGTTGCATGGTAAGTTTAACTACATAAGAAACTGCCAATTGTTTTCCAAAGTGGTTATGCCATTGTTCATTCCCATCAGCAATGTATGGAAGTCCCAATTGCTCCACATTCTTGTCAGGGACAATAAAAACATGTAGCCACTCTAACAGGTGTATAGTGGTATCTCATTGCGGTATTAATTTTAATTTTCCTAATGACTAGTGATGTCTGTGACTTGTCTTTTGATTTTCTTAACAGTGTCTTTTAAAGAGCAAAAGTTTTCAATTTTAATATAGTTTACTTCATTGATTACATAAAGGAATTACGTTTCTTTTTTTTTTTTTTTTAATTTTTTTTTTCAACGTTTATTTATTTTTGGGACAGAGAGAGACAGAGCATGAACGGGGGAGGGGCAGAGAGAGAGGGAGACACAGAATCGGAAACAGGCTCCAGGCTCCGAGCCATCAGCCCAGAGCCTGACGCGGGGCTCGAACTCACGGACAGCGAGATCGTGACCTGGCTGAAGTCGGACGCTCAACCGACTGCGCCACCCAGGCACCCAAGGAATTACGTTTCTTTAAAAACAAAAAGCTTGTGCTTTTTTTGTGTTGTGTCTAAGAAATATTTGCCTTACCCAAGGTCGCAAAGATATTTTTCCTCTATTCTATTCTAGATACGTTTACAGTTTTAGACTTTAGATCTGTGATCCAGTTTAAGTTAGTTATGCCTATGGTCCAAAATATAAATCAAGGTTTATATTTTGGCAATTTGTTGAAACTATCTCATCCACTGAATTGCCTCTGCACTTTTTCTGAAAATCAAATTGATCGTATTTACGTACTGTACTCAATTCTATCCCATTGGTCTACACATATATACTTTCTCTAATAGCACACTGTCTTAATAACAGTGGCTTTACAGTGAGTTTTGAAACTGGGTAATGCAAGTCTCCCAACCATATTCTTTTTTTCCCCAAAATTGTTTTGGCTATCTAGTTGTTCACTTTTTCATACAAATTTTAGAATTAGTTTTTTAACTTCTATAAGATATATGTATATACTGCTGAGGATTTGATTGAGAATGCATGGAATCCATAGATCAGTTTGGAGGGAACGGACTCCCTAATGTTATTGAGTCTTCGAACCCATGAGCAATTTATCTCCTGATTTATTTAGGTTTTCTTTAACTTCTCTCATGAATATTTTGTGGTTTTCAGCCTGTAAGTCATGTACATATTATAGATTTTGCCCAAGTATTTCATGGTTTTTCTGCTATGTTGTACATGGGACTGTTTCCAATTTCAATTTCCAACTGTTCATTTCTATTAAACAGAAATGCAGTTTAAAATTTTTGATCACGCAGGGTGCCTGGGGGGGTTAGTCAGGTAAGTGTCTGACTTTGGCTCAGGTCATGATCTCACAGCTGATGAGTTCAAGTCCTGCATCAGGCTCTGTGCTGACAGTTCAGAGCCCGGAGACTACTTCAGATTCTCTGTCTCCCTCTCTCTCTGTCCCTCCCCCACTCACACTCTATGTCACTCTCTGTCTCTCTTAAAAATAAATAAACATTAAAAACAATTTTTTTAATTTTGATCACACACTTGAGAAGAATGTGGATTTTTCTGTTGTGTGCAGTGTCCCATAAGTGTCAATTAAATCAAGTCGGTGGATACTGTTTACGTTTTCTACTTCCTTATTGATTTTCTACTTGTTCAATTAATTATTGAAGAGGAAAGCTGAAATCTCCAACTGTTATTGTGGATATGTCTATTTTCCCTTTCATTTATACCAGTTTGCTTCTGGTATTTGAAGCTAGTTTTTGGTGCATATATATCTGAGTTTTTAAGACTTCTTTATGACCTCTTTGTCATTATGTAACAGCTCTCTTTATTCTCAGCAAAATTCTTCATCATAAAGTCCACTTTGCTTGACATTTATATAGCCACTCTAGTTTTTTTTTTATAGTAGTATTCTCATGGCATCTTTTACCATTATTTTATTCTTAAAACACTGATGCATTTACATTTAAAGTGTGTTACTTATAGACAACCTATACTTGGGTCTTTCTTCTTTATCCTATCAATCTCTGTCTTTTAATCATAATTGGAATGTTTACATTTAATGTAATAGTCACATGGTCAGATGTAAACCTGCTATCTTTCTAGTTATGTTCTCTTTGTTCCACATTTTCTTTGTTCCTTCTGTGCTTTTCTCTGTTCTTTTTTCAGGCGAGCCCGTGATTCCATTTCGTGACTCCCTAATGGCTCTGTCATTCCTTTGACCTCCAGCTACTTGGTTGCCTGAAAACTTAGTCTTCGGAGCACTTTCTTATTTTTTAGAGTAGAAACGATGTTCTTTCCAGTTGCTACAATCTGGGTGGAAGTAGAATCCACTTTCATTTTTAAAGGATATTTTTTGCTAGATTTTTTCTTTCATCATTTTAAAGCCGGGCCTCTGCTGCTGTTAGTTTCTGTTGTTTCTGGTGAGATGTTAGAGGTCCATCAAATTATTGTTCCCCAGTATGAAACGTGTCACTTTTCTCAGCTGCTTGAAAGATTGCCTCTTTATCTTTAGTTTTCAACAGTTTGACATTAATGTTTCTAAATGTGCAGTTTATATTTTGCATATTTTGCTTGGAGCTGGCTGAACTTCTTGAACTAGAAAAATCAGGTCTTTAATCAAATTTGGAGAGTTTTTAGCCATTATTTCTTCAAATACTTTTTTATCACCCATCCTCTCATTCCACTCCTCATTTTGCTATTGTTCTGCAGGACCCTGAGGCTCTGATCATTTACTATAATTTTTTCCCTCTATTCTTCAGATTGTATCATTTTTAATGGTGTATCTTCAGGTTGTCTGATGTTCTTTTAAGTCATACCCATGCTGTTAAGCCATGCAGCAAAATTTTTATTTTATGTATTTTATTTTACAGTTCCAAAATTTTTATTTAGTTCTTTTTTAGAGTTTGCATCTCCTGACTGATGTATCCCATGTTTTCATTTGCTGTATTTTCCTTTCAGCCCTTAAGTATAACTATTTTAAAATTCTTATTTCTTTATTCCCACATGGGTCATCTCGGGATTAGCTTCCACTGAGTTTCCTTTCTCTTGAAATGGCTCGTGCTTTCCTGTTTCTCTATATAATAAGAAATTTTGGATTTCATCCTGGAAATTGTGAATGATATGTTGTAGAAACTCCAGATCCTATTCTGTGCCCCCAAAGAACACCGTTTTCTTAAAGCAGGCAGTTAATTGGCTGAGCCCAGAGTACAAGCTCTGTCTCCCCGTGGTAGGTGGAAGCCCAAATATAAGCTCAGTTATTTTAGCCTTGGGCTGCTTGGAGTCCGTCCTTCACCTGAACAGTTCAAGGGTCATCCAGAGATTTGGGCATAGTTTAAATGTAGAATTTAGGCTCACCCTCTCTATCACTCTTGTTCTCAAGATTCCCTTTTGTTTTCTAGCAGCTATGATTGACCTAAACCGTTTCCCCAGTAAGACCAGATTTCTGTCCAATATCTACCTTTTCTACACTGTGCTAACTATGGCCTTTCCTCAGAATCAGAGCAGTAAGACAATGCTAAACTCATCCCTTGAAATGTTTTTCTGCCAAGTAACCAACCTCTCCAGTATCTGACTGCTTTCATTCATTCTCTAGGGCCTTCAAGAAGTTATCTTGCTTCTTCCAGAGTCTAGAGGTATTATCAGTGGAAAGATTGGTCAGACAGAGCTTGCTTGGCTATGACTGGGAGTGGAAGCGTTTCTAATTCAGATAGGCACATATGTTCTTAAACATCCTTGTTTTTCCGTGGAATCTTACTGTTGTTAGACTTTATTCATTTTAGGTTACACTCGTTAAGATCAAGGGCTGATACTTTTTACTTGGCACGGCCTCAACAGGCCCTTGCATTGCCCTAAGGTGGTATACAGTGGGCCCTTCATAAACATTTAAATGATGAATAATGAGTAAACATAGCATACATTTTCCCTTACCTATACAGAATACATTCAGAATGTATACAAAATATATTCTTGTTGAGAAAAATTATTCCACACAGGAACATTTAGTTAATAATCGCTATTTTACAATTCGCCTTTGGAAAATTGCCTTTGGAATTGAAAAAAAAAATGCTGAAATTTCTTTCAAAAACACAGAGCCCCACTTTCTTCTATTTTAAACTGGAGTTTTAATTTAATTTATCCAACACTGATTTAATATCTGTTAGATGCAAAGCACTGTGGGAAATACTGACTGTTTTAGGATGAAAGGGAAGGATAATTGCATAAGACAGATAAGACATGGTCCCTGCCATCCAAGAATCCCAAAGCTAGTGGGGAGATGGACAGATGTAAATAACCTTAATACGAAGCAGACAATGGTAAGTGCTATTGTGAGATTAGAACAAAGTGTTTTGAGTACAATAAGTAGGAGGCAACGAAATCACATAGGGACTGCAGGACAGTTTCTTGGTAAAGGAAGGCTATAGGCTGGCCTTGGGAGAGTATAAAGAACTTAATAGGTATACCTGGTAGGGAAATTCATTTTAGGGAAATGTGGGAAATTTAGGTCACGCTTAGGAAAGAGTAATATGGTTTAACTGCAAGACTTTGGACTTTGCAGTCACAAGGATACACGGGACTATGTTCAACTTCCTAACTTCCTAAACCTGAACCTCAGTTTCATCATCAGAAAAAAATGGGAAAGTTAGGCGATCAAACCGTGGAGGGCCTTAAAGATGGGTTGATGGAACCGAGCAGGCTGGCACAAGGACGCGGGTGACCAGGCTGCACAGTGACCTATGTGACAAGTACTTGCAATAGCACTAGATGCGAAAACAAACAAACAAACAAACAAAAAACTGTGTTTTCTGTTTCAGCTATAGACTCCAGAAAAATAGAAAAAGAGGTTATAAACATACAGGATTTGGCCCCAGATTTTATGTAAGAAAGGAAGAAGTGAAACCCAGGGAGTTTCATAGAAACAGCTAGAACCAGATTGTAGAGGACAGTTATTATGTGAGTTTGGTTTATGCTTTCGGTTCTGTTTTGCCTACATAAAGGCAATGAGCTGACATATTATATTTTAATATAATCATAAATGGTAATGGAGCTTTAAAGATGCTGAGAGAGGGGAGCCTGGGTGGCGCAGTCGGTTAAGCGTCCGACTTCAGCCAGGTCACGATCTCGCGGTCCGTGAGTTCGAGCCCCGCGTCGGGCTCTGGGCTGATGGCTCGGAGCCTGGAGCCTGTTTCTGATTCTGTGTCTCCCTCTCTCTCTGCCCCTCCCCCGTTCATGCTCTGTCTCTCTCTGTCCCAAAAATAAATAAACGTTGAAAAAAAATTAAAAAAAAATAAAGATGCTGAGAGAAAAAACAATTTTCAGAGTTTTCTAATTTCCCCCCAAGATTTTATTTATTTATTTGTTTACTTATTTACTTGCTTGCTTACTTATTTATTTTTAGTCCCAATATTATTCTTATGTATGTGGGAATCAGTAGGAGTGGGAAGACTTGGGGGTTATAGATTTTTCCACGAAAGCACGCAGTTCTAAACTGGTCATTTTCATTCCAGAACTTTTCCCTCTTTTCACTTACACTAGATGCTCAAGAGAGGGGCCCTTCATTCCTTTCCACTGTTTTATTCCAATCCTGTCGCTACTTTCGTATTCTTCTCCTTGTACTGGAATTATATATAGCTTTGCGAAAACCTGTCGTATAAAATTAAAATTGCTTTTCCTTTGAATATAGTAGTTGCAGCATCCCTTTGACTGGTTGAAGAATGTGTCCTGAGAGGCAGGAAAAGTCTTGCATGGTAAGTTACAAAAGGAAGGACTTCCCTCCCAGAAAAAGTGGCAAGAGTTTCCTTGGCCAGGGCTTTAGCAAGTGGTGTCAGAAGCTTAGAAGTGACCATGGGACTCAACATTTTCAAATTTTTTAGTTAAAAAGAAGCTCAAGGAACTTTCTCCATAATTTTGCTTAAAACACAGAATTTCTTTTTTTTTTTAATTTTTTTTCTCAACGTTTATTTATTTTTGGGACAGAGAGAGACAGAGCATGAACGGGGGAGGGGCAGAGAGAGAGGGAGACACAGAATCAGAAACAGGCTCCAGGCTCTGAGCCATCAGCCCAGAGCCCGACAAGGGGCTTGAACTCACGGATCGCGAGATCGTGACCTGGCTGAAGTCGGACGCTTAACTGACTGCGCCACCCAGGCGCCCCAAAACACAGAATTTCTATACTTTGTTTCTACTTTTTTTGGTCATTGGAGTCTTATTAATGTATACTTCATCCTTACCCATATTGTAAAATTTCTTTATGGGAACATCCTACTCACTAGCACCTCCTTGGTCCTTCATTGGAATGCTTTTCCCAAATGACACTCTTGTGGTTTTTTGTTGTTTGTTTGTTTTGGATAGTGGGGAAATATTCACATAAAGGAGTTGGTATTTATGGTCCATAAGCCTAGAAACTGTTAAGGGCAAACAGGCTGACATCATGTTAGGAGACTGTAAGAGGCAGGGCGCCTGGGTGGCTCAGTCAATCGGGCATCTGACTCTTGATTTTGGCTCAGGTCATGATCTCACAGTTGGTGAGATCAGGCCCCTCATAGGGCTCAGTAGGATTCTGTGCTGACAGCCTGGAGCCTGCTTGGGATTCTCTCTCTCCCTCCCTCTCTGCCCTTCTCCCGTGTGTTCTCTCTCTCTCTCTCTCTCTCTCTCTCTCAAAAATAAATAAATAAACTTTAAAAAAGAGAGAGACTGTAAGAGGTAATTTAATATTTTTAAAACTGTGCTATTGACTTCAAATATTTGTGTGTCTTTTGCCTTTATTAGCATCAACAGCAATAATTCATTAATGCAAAACACCTTGTTAAGCACAATGTATGCATTCTTTCACTTAGTATAACAAGATGAGATACTTGATTATCCCTATTTTATACTAAAGGAAATTAAAGTCCAGAAAGGCTAGGTGCCCACCACCACATAGCAGAATCCAGATCCGAGCCCAGGATCACCTGATTTCCCACCTAGAGCGTTTTCTTCTATGCCATGGTTGCCTCCTCCAGGAAGAGGAGGAGGAGAAAGAGGAAGGGAACACGAATATCTTAAAAATTAACAACATACTTGCTAAATGCCGGCACCATTCCAACTACTTTTGACACACAGTAACTAATGGAATCATCACGGCAAACCTGCGAGAGAGATTTCTTTGTTACCCTCGTTGTGTATATGAGTAAACTATTCCAAAAAGAGAGAGAGAGAGAGAGAGAGAGAGAGAGAGAGAGAATAAGGCATCATATGGACCAGAAAAGGAACCAGATCTTCCACAGGTCATCCAACAATTCTACAAGTAAAGTATCCCTAATAACCAAGAACTTGGATCTAAGTCACAGTATTTGATAGTCACTGGGAACATTGACCTGACCTCTAAATATTTTTGCCTGGAATTTATGCCACTCAAGATAAAGGTAATTGTGGGAATAAAAACACAGGAAGCTTTATTAGTTAATAGCACTGTTTTGTGACTGACGGACCAGCTGGTGTCAGGACAGGGGGCTTTAACAGGAGAAGGAGGACTAGCAGACCACAGGGTGCCCAGGAGGAAGGGGCATTGCCAAGGGGAGGAGGGTGTGAGGGGACACTCCTGGGGAAGGTTGAGGCACAGGACACCAAACTCGCCTCCTTCACGTTCTCCTGGGCTTGGTCTCCCTAAAGCCAAACTCATATTTGTGATGCATAAATGAGATGAGACAATTAGGTGCATACCCCATGTTCCAGAGACGATGCTGAATTAAAGTACATTTGGTTTTTACTAACGAAAGAACATATTACACTTTGTGTGAGATTAGATGTTAGGAGCTGTACATCCAGCTCTGCCAAATATTAACTCACGTTAACCACGGGCTGCCCAACCTATCATTCACGTGACAACTTCAGAGTTTTAAATGACGCATTAAATTGTTCCTCTAGGTTGATGCTCCTCCCACACTGAATGTCACAGGTGATATGCCATCCTACCTGCGTGGGTGTGTAATGCTGTGAGCGACCCCGTGGCAAAAAGAGAAGCGCAAACAGAGTGAGGCAGGGTTCGGATTGAGTCCGGATCATGCTACATCCGGGTGTGATATTGAATTAAGTTAATCTGTGAGTACTTTCCTAACTGTGGACTGAAACATCTCATTCTCAAGAAGTGGTTTTGACTTTTAAGCAGAGGATACTATAAAAAGTAGACTCTTACATGCTCTCCTGAAGCAAAACACTGTATTTGCTTTAAGTAAATAGCCTTCTCAAGGTAATAAATAATTAAGGCACCTCAAAATAAAATAACGTATGAAGCTCTGAATTTCTAACCAAAAAGACTTCCCAAGATCTGCCTTTGGATGAGGATGAAAGGATCACAGCTACATGCAAAAAGCATTACGTTCGGGGCGCCTGGGTGGCTCAGCTGGTTAAGCGTCCAACTTCAGCTCAGGTCATGATCTCACAGTCCATGAGTTCGAGCCCCGTGGCGGGCTCCGTGCTGACAGCTCAGAGCCTGGAGCCAGCTTCGGATTCTGTGTCTCCCTCTCTCTCTGCCCTTCCCCTGCTCATGCTCTGTCTCTCTCTCTCTCTGTCAAAAAATATATAAACATCAAAAACAAATTTTTTTTAAAAAAGGGGGGGACCACTCTGCTCTAGGTGTCACAAGGACCCGAGCACTAATTATTTTCTTAGATTCACCATCTCGGTTGCTTCACCGTCTCGGTTAGACCTTACACGTTCTCACCTCTGAAATAGGCACCTGCTCTGCGTGCTTCCTTGTAAGGCTCAAGTGCGGAGGCAGCAATGAACGTGGAGTGGCACCCATACCAATGGGACACTACTCGTGTCCTACAAATCAGGACACAGTTCTACATAGTATACATAGTACACACAGCAGTGCCATACTGTGCAGTCTGGCACAAGCCCCAGCCCTCAGACTGTGCCTGATGCCACTCTCGGGCCTTGCGGTACTGTTCGGGAAAGGTTATTTTGGAAGGTGGAAATCACCAAGAGCACCTTAGAGCTAAAGCAGGATGAGAACTCGCTTCAATGTCCTGTCGAGGAGAAAGGGCTGGAAGGAGCGGGGCGTTCAGCAACCTGAAATTCTGGGAACGACTCAACTTTACAGGAAGACAGCAAATAACATTCTTCAAATGGGTTAAGTCAGAGACCGGGGCAAATGGGGCAGGCGCCTGTCCCGGAACCTCTGTTGGAATGGGTTGAAGAGGAATGGGATGAGACTAGTGATTTTGTTGCCCTCTAGAGGGTATGGAAGTCCTCAAGTCTGTGAAAAACAAACACTAGGCACCGGCTGTGGCTGTACCTGGATGGTGGGACTATCGGTGGGCATGTGTGTGATTTTTACTCTCTGGTTTAGACTCTCTAATTCTTCCCTAATGAAAAATGTGTTATTTCTGCAAAAAAAAAAAAAAAAAAAAAAAAGATGTTGTTTATATAAACTGGAAATATAGAAAATGTAGATTTAAAATTCCATATTATATGCTTAAAAAAACGAGGCGTTTTCCCACTTCCCAGGCACATTGTTTTACAGGTCTCATCTGTGAAGACAGAACACGTGCTTCCTGACCATCAGCCACTGTTCCCGGTAGGTAACCAGTCCTTCGCTACTACTTGGCTTGGGGCACGCTCCGCTAAGAAGGGATTGGTTGTGTGAAGGGGTGTGGCACAAAGAACCCTCAGGAATATAGGCCACAGAGCTAATGAAGTGCCCCAAGGAAAGAAAGTCTTACCTATCAGCCATGAATTCTCTCCCCCTGCACGGGAGACCTGAGGGCACGTGACCTAGGAATGTGCATCCCAAGATAATACTACCTTCAGAGAACTCTACTTATAGGTAAGTAACTCTCCTTTATAGGAGGTATCTTTGTGTGGCACACTGTTTATGGGAGCAATTTGAATTGAACTTTAAATGAAAAAGGCATATCTCTGTAAGTGGTAATAATTTTAGTCATCTCGCTGTGGCTAGGGGTTGTGGAATTCATTAGCACAGATTAACATATAAAGTGGGTGAGATATCTAATAGCAAACGGAGAGGTTTAGGGGCCTTAATTCATCACTGAATGAACAGCGTGTACAGTATTAGGGACTATGAAATTTTTAATTTACACAAAGTGTCCAAGAATATAGGGAATAAATTTAAACCCAAAACAGATAATGGAGCTATGCCCTGCCTGGCTGGCAAGTTGAATTGTTTTTACACTGAGTGAAGAAAGCTAATTATCCCAAGCACAAGGAGACTGCTAAAAATAATAAGATTATAAGGAATAATTTGCTGATATAATTACAACAAAATTGGGTACACACAATCGTCAGATACATGTATTGCTTGACCTGGGTGAGAAAGTGAAATAAATCCTTCTTCTATAGCCTTCGTAAATTTGTTTTTATCATCTCCAAGTGCTGTTTGCACAGGCAGCACAATTTGCATGTGTAATGTGGCTGTACAAATTGACAACAAGTAAATTATTCAAGGAAATAGGCTGGTCGCGGGTCTGAACTATCTCGCAAAGCCTATTCATTTTGAAGAATCACTGAGACGTGAAACTCATACATCAACCGTTTTCTGACAATCCTCAGACTTATTGTCTCCTAAAATGTCATTATGGCTATTATTTATGAAGCTAATTCATTTATTAATATATATTTAACTCTGACTTGTCATGCACCTTAGCAGACATTCTGTGCACTGCATATTTTTGTACAGATGAGAGACTTTTGCATGCTTTAATGATTACTGTGAGCTGCTATACATTTATAGAATGCAGCTTTATTATCTGCTTGCGTTAATACCTTTTTATAACTTTTTTTTTTTTTTTTGCTTCAGGCCGTCAGATATAAATGGCAAATGACACATCCAAAGATTGTATAGGAATGAGATTTTCCAAGAGTTTGTTGAAGTTTAGAACAAAATGGGCAATCTGTCAGTTAAGGCCTAATTCACCTAAAAAGATGGGTATACCCCAATTATGTTGAATTTTGCTGACACACGTAAGGCTGCAGTTTTTCAAGAAAAAAGGAGAAGATGCACGATTCATTGAGCTCTCTCCTTCTGAGAAGACAGCCCACGCTTTCATGTGCTGAGTTTGGGCAACGCTCCCCAAGAAAGCTGAATCTAAGGTGTTCGTTATTACTTTGGGCCGTGCACTCTGCCCTTTACATTGTCTTTGATCCATAAATAGGTGTTGCAAGAATGAGCGAATAGATGAATGACCTCTAGGTTTTCTGATAATGCCATGAATAAAATCAGTAGAAACCGGCTTTGACCTAGAATACTCTTTTATGCATTTCTGCTTTCTGCATTAGCACTTCTAACCTCTAGAGAATGTTCTGTGACTCCCACTATGATTTAGAAATGAACCAGATGTATATGTAATCAACATACACAACACTTGTTATTTTTATAGCATGCATAAGAAATATATCAATACTTGATGTGCGTGGCTACTTGTGGCTGTCCCTGCATACAGTCACTAACATCTTCCACCATATGTGACCATGGCTACTCGTGTGTGTGTGTGTGTGTGTGTGTGTGTGTTGAGAAGGAACTGGAGAATGAAAAGGAAGAAAAATACAGTAGTTTGAGATATTCTTCTCTGAGCGCTTCATGCTAACCATTTTTGTCATTTTTCTTTTTTTTTTTCATTTCTTTTTTTAATGTTTATTAATTCTTGAGAGAGAGAAAGAGAGAGACAGAGTGTGAGCAAGGGAGGGGCAGAGAGAGAGGGAGACACAGAATCCGAAGCAGGCTCCAGGCTCTGAGCCATCAGCACAGAGCCCGACGTGGGGCTCGAACCCACAAATTATGAGATCACGACCTGAGCTGAAGTCAGACGTGTAACCGACTGAGCCACCCAGGCGGCCCAGTATTCACCATTTTTCTAACTTAGCATTCCTACACTGGTGTAGGTATAGATCTAGAACTTGTGTAGTACCAACCAAGAAGGGCAGCACAGGTAAACACAATACTACCAACCGATCTGAAATACTGCAAACCAGATAGATGCTTTGTTTCAAAGATGAAATTGATAAGAAAATAAAGAAAAAATACCATTAGCTGAGGATTGTATTGAATGCATTGGCTTTAATAATGTCTTAAAATCACCAAAATTTTTAGATAATTAAAAGTTGTTAAAAAATAAAATACCACAGGGGTGCCTGGGTTGCTCAGTCGGATAAGCGTCTGACTTCAGCTCAGGTCATGATCTCATGGTTCGTGAGTTCAAGCCCCATGTTGGGCTCTGTGCTGACAGCTCACGGCCTGGAACCTGCTTCGGCTTCTGTGTCTCCCTCTCTCTCTGCCACTCCCCTATTCCCACTCTGTCTCCCTCCCCTTCAAAAATTAACATTAGAATTTTTTTTAATTATTTACAAAAATACCACATAATCTATGGAGACAAAAAATAGATTAATGGTTGCCTAGAGCTCCCATGGGGTGGAGAAAACAAGGAGTGACTGCCAGTGAACACAGGATTTCTTTGGGGGGTAATGAAAATGTTTTAAAATTAGACCGTGGTAACGGTTGCACAAGTCTGTGAATTGACTAAAAACCCCTGGGCCGTGCATCTTAAATGGGCAGACTGTGTGGTGTGTAAATCAAATCTCACTAGAAGTGTTTAAAACCTACTGTTTGACATATGCCAGAATTAAATATTTTACTGCATATAACCAACACCGTGAACCATAAGTAAGAGGAAATAACTACTGAGGACAGTGGCTTATGAATGAAACTAAGTTGAAATGTACATAAGTAATGTATCCACAGAAGTGGAGGAAGGAGAACTGCTTTCCAGAACTGCAGTGTTCCACAAGAATAGTAGCCATGTCAAGTCGCCTGACAGGGGAGAAAGACTCCTGGCATCTCAGATACTGACTATAAGCCACCGAATGAAGTCAAGAAAAATCTTTAGTAAGTGCATAGGGAGGTGCTATATTTCATTTAGAATTACCGTGGAAGACCAACAAAGCATCAAGAATCTACTTTTAAAACCAATTTTCTTATCTTAAGCCTTCCCTTAAAATATCCTTTTCAACACGGAAAGCAAACCACGGGTATATACACGAAATGTCTTTCTAACTGCGTGACCCTAGCAGGGAAGGTTGACGACATTTTTATTAGTCATATTAATCACATACTTAAAAGAAAAAAAAGTCTCACTTTTCTAGAAACCGTAATATTTACCTATTTATACCTTTTAAAATTTCAGTAACTCCAAGTTAGGACCCTTAACCCCCATAACCTTCAAAAATCAAGTAAAATGAAAATTAATAAATGTTCCCTAGTGTGCTATGAACCATTAATTGTACAGACTGAAAAGCTTTAGCCTAATGAGAAACATGCCTTCGGCATCAATGTGAAAGTCATCTGTGATGCTCATGATTTAATGATAAAAATGTGCAGTCAATTTTCAATGAAGCGAAGACCTATAACCCAAGAATATTTTCACTCACAAATCCTCGCAGATACCTGAGGAACTTTTGAAAGGTGAACAACCTGAATTAAATAATTCATCTCTGAAGTGGTCTGAAGATAGAGGCAATAGAATTTCTAGCAATAACAGATGATCAGAGATGAATTTGGCCCGTGCTCCAAGAAAGCAAGGCATTTCATCAATCTAGTGATAAAACGATTTTATTAGTAAATTTTTAAAGAAGAAGTATTATAATATGAGGGGTAAAGACATGGTAATAACACCATTGACCATAAATCTCACCTAAGTTTGGAAAATCATCTCTTGGTTTAGCTATAAAAGTCCGAAGCATAGGAGTCATCATTCAAATAAATATTTACTTAGTTCTTATTACGAATCAAGCCTGGGGTCGGTAGGCATTCCAAAAGATTGTCAGGGTATATAAAGATAACTAAAACATAGCCCTTGTCCCTAAGGAACTTAAAATCAGACGAGGATTTGTAACGTGCTTGCAAAAATTTGGCCATTATTGTTTCAGTTGTTTACAACGAGCAATGTCTTATTTTTGTAATCATTTAAATGTTACTGAGTGAGGTACAAAGTTTCATTGGTGTTCATAAGAGGGGTCCCCACCAAGGAAAATTTTCAAGGAAGGGTTAAAATGCAAGCTGGGCTCAGGAGGACGGCCAACGTCATGGCAGACTCAGTTGGAAAAGGCAATCCAGGTGGAAAAGATTGTGTGAGGTAAAGCTGGAAATAAAAGCAATATAAAGTAATGCGTTATGACTTCAGATTAGGGTGCGTGTAGAGTAGAGAAAACAGAACCTTATGTCGGGGCTGCATCATGGGAAGCCTACCCCATCACGCTTGGGAATTCAGATTCGGTTTGTGAGGTCATGGGTGTAAGGTACTTAGCTCACAGTACCAGGTGCCTTGTAAGTGTTCAGTATATATGAGTTCTTATTATTGCCCAAGGTCTCCAAAGGAGCTGGGGCCAAGCAAGGGCTGACAGTCGCGTGGGGAGCCAGGTTAAGCGCCCCTCTTTCCATCCTATAGGTAGACTCTAGATGAATGCTCCTCAAGGGTAGGTCCCTATTGGGGTGCAATCCACTCTCGGATGGCCCCTGACCCATCTCTACCCAGCACTCCTCATATCCTTCAGAGGCATGCAGGGACTGGTCAGAAAGTTCCTTTAGGCGAAGGCCATGTTGTCTTTCCTTTCTCTGTTCCCCAGGCCTTAGCATATGTCGGGTGTTCAAGAAATGCTTGTCGAACCAACTTTCCTCCCCCGCTGGGTGTGCACTCCCACATAAGTTAATAAATTGACACTCTGGCCTATACATCAGAGAAAAGGGCTGATTAGTTTAGTAGCTGACTTCATCATTGCTGGACATACTAACGATATCTTGTTTCTGGACCTGCCAGGTTCCCAGATCAGGTATTGTCGTGAAAGGCCCTCGCCTGTCGCCGTGTGGGTATTGGCATCCAGAAGTTCTCCTCCACCGCCAGAGTACCAACGCACCCGCACAGAGGAAATGTGCGTGAAATAAACTGTGACAAGTGTCCAGCATTGCCCCTGCTGCAAACTAACTTTCAGAGCGCCCTAAACATCAGAATTGCTGACTTATCCACCCATCGGCTGCAGGTGGCTCTATCCACCCCTCGTAGCTGAGCTCCATTCTTGAAAACCCAGAATTATAGGGCTGCACCGTCTGCCAAAGTTTGCTGTTTCTACAAGGAACTAAGGAATTGAGGCCCAGAGGAGTCAGGTGACATGCCTTTGACGAATACTGTTGTGATGCAGGAAAAAGGAAGAACTTCAGTTTTCGACCGAATCTTTGCCGTCACAAAGGCAGTGGAACCTGGTGGTTAAGATTAAGGACAGGTGAGCTCTGGACCAGAAGCCAAATCCTGCCCACCAGCTATCTTTCACCAAGTTTTTATCAGAAGAGAGCCATACCCATTTGTACATCGTCTCTAAATGCTTTCACACAAGAGCGGAGTTGAGCAGTTGCGAGATTATATGGCCCACAGAGCCTAAAATATTTACTATGTGGCCCTTTCCAGAAAGCGTTTGCTGCTTCTGGTTAAAAATAACGGCTTTGTCAGTCAAAACTGACAAAAATCCTAGTTCCGACTCAGGGAAGTTAACCTCTCTACACCTCAGTTTCCTCATCTAGAAAATGGGAGTAATGGTAGTGTCTACTTCATAGGGTTATTGTGAGTATTACGTACCCCAAAGTATTAGCACAGAACCTATAACATGGTAAGATAGTTAAATATGAGCAATGATGAGGATGATGGCGAATATATGGGCAAAATCACCATCCACAAAGCACCATACCTCAAAAAGAGTTAAAAACTGGCTTGGGGCGCCTGGGTGGCTCAGTCGGTTGAGTGTCCGACTTCGGCTCAGGTCGTGATCTCACGGTTTGTGGGTTCGAGCCCCGCGTTGGGCTCTGGGCTGACAGCTCAGAGCCTGGAGCCTGCTTCGGATTCTGTGTCTCCCTCTCTGTCTCTGCCCCTCCCCTGCTCATGCTCTGTCTCTCTCTGCCTCTCAAAAATAAAGAAACGTAATAAAAAAAATTTTTTTTAACTGGCTTCTTGAAGGCTCACAACATAATACAATGTAATACATATATTGTATATTACAAATATATATAATAAATATATATTTATATATATAATAAATACATATATTTAATATATATATTAATAAATATATATAATAAATACATATATATGTGTGTATATATACATATATTATATATAATAAATACACATATACATGTGTATATATATACATATATAATATATATAATAAATACACATATAATATATATAATAAATACATATATATAATATATACACACATATATAATATATATAATATTATATATATAATATATATAATAAATACACATATAATAAATACGAAACACATATTTAAACACGTATAATAAATATGAAAAAGATACATATATAGGTACTAATGCAAGGAGAATATGCATGCACGTATACACACACATATATAATATAGATCAAAAAAATGAAAAAATCGGTATTCATGAAAATAAAATATATATTCATAAACACACACACGTAAAACCCTGTGCCAAAAAAAAAAAAAAATCTTTCTCCGTTTCTAGGCACCAAACAACCACGTTGTGATGAAACTGCTCTACCTGATTGTGTGACCTTCGCACTAAAGGTAAAAGGGCAGTCACATGGAGAGTGAGATTAGGGTGAATTTAGCAATAACTGAACAACAGTCTTCCCTTTGCCTTCCATGCCTTCGCAATCACTCTCCAGCTCCTTTCCTTTTTTCCCACCCAGTGGTGAAATGGAGTCACTACAGGAGCTAAAGGAGTACTCAGGGATCACCGCCTAATTCTTAGTTCTGGGAAAACAACTCAAAAAGGCGGTAAAGTTGAGGGAAATGAAGATGTTGAAATGATTGTGACTCCCAAAAGACAAAACTGCTTTGGGGGAGAGAACTAGGGTGGCCAATTACCACCTGCTTATTTATTATGTCTATGTCTATGGTCTGTGTCCCTGTTCATAATGTTACTCCCTCAAGGGTAGGGATTCTTTGGCTGTTTTGTTTATCAATGTATCCAAAAGGCCAAAAGCAGAGCCTGGCACCTTATAGACAGTAAATATTTGCAGAGTTCAATAAGCAGCTTCAGGTCTACAGATTATGCTGCTCTAAAGAAAATGCTAAAGTGTGGTCTAAGACAAGGTCATTGATAGCTTATCCTTATCCCTTATGGCCCCCTGGATTTGCTTTGAGCCTCTGGAACTAGAAAGATGAGGCCTGTTGGAACTATTTCAGAAAAGACTCTGATACTTTGGGCACCTGAAGAGCTACCCTGGGGCCCAGGTGGGGGGAAAGTGATAAATAATAAAGAAGAAAAAACGACCCATGAGATACAAGCAAACTCAAAGAAATGGAACAGGTTTCTGGCTTCTGGTAATCCTCCTGCACATAACAGCTATAAATCTGGACAAAATATAAAAAGCAGCTGTCCAAAGGCACTAGACAGCAGCCAAGCAGGCAAACACAGGAGTGGAGTCTGCATTTGGAAGAAGGCAGCAACAATGGGCAAGTTTCCCATTGGTACTGGTTTTTACCAGAAAGAAAGATTCAATCATGCCAAATAGGAGTGACTAAAACTTGGACAGAAAACATGTAGTCTTACGGGCAGGAAGAGCCAGGACATAGAGAGTCAAGGTGATTATAGTAACTGGAAAGTGAGGGAGAACCATGCAAAGAATAGAGCCAAAGAGGGGAAGCAATTAGCTCTGTGTATAAACTCTGCACAAATCATTGCTGGCACCCCAACCATGCACGCAAGCAGCCCCACTAAGGCTAAAGGAACTAGGTAGAGATTTCTGCTGCTGCTAACTACAAGGGAGGTAGTTTAGAGTGGGAGCTCAGCTAAGACAGCTGACTCCTTTTAAAAAATCAGTACTCTTTGGAGGAACACAACAGACTCCAGAAGCTCTACAACGTATCATTCACACATTTCTTGGATGTCATCCAAAATCCTAAGCACATGAAGGAAAAAAGAAAATGTGAGACAAAAGGCAATCAGTGGAGACTGGCAATGAGATAAGTTGGTGGCTGGAATGAGCAGAGAAGGATTTTAAATCAGCTACTACAGCTGCACTTATGAATGTAAAGGGAAATATACTTGTAAAGAATGAACAAATATGAAATCTCAATGGCAAACTATAATAAAGAACCAAATGGACCTTCAAAAGCCAAATGATACAATATCTGAAATAAATTTCATTGTATCAGCTTGGCAAAAATGGAGATGGCTGAAGAGTCCGAGAGCTCGAAGAAAGATCAATAGAAATAATCCTATGTAGAGGATATTTAGAAAAAAATATATTGGGGAAAAAAATGAGCAGAGCCTCAAGAACATATGGAACAATATGATCTAATGTACATATAATTAGAAGATGTGGAAGACACAATGAGATAGAAAAACACTGAGGAAATTTGGTATATGTAGATGTGTAAGATACATGACAAATGCCATGGGGAGATGGGTATATTCTAAAATGTGGTTTTAGATTTCATATATATTACATATGAGTGTATATATTCAAATATACATTACATATATATTAAATCAGGAAGACAATAATAGTCAATATATGTGTGTCTTAGAATAGAATTTCAAAATACATTTTTTTAAAAAATTAACAAGTTAAAGGGGAAAATAGACAAATCCACAATCATTGTTAGAAATTTTAACTCTCTTTTCTCAATAATTGATTTTTAAAAGCTAGACTAGAGGGGCGCCTGGGTGGCGCAGTCGGTTGGGCGTCCGACTTCAGCCAGGTCACGATCTCGCGGTCCGTGAGTTCGAGCCCCGCTTCGGGCTCTGGGCTGATGGCTCGGAGCCTGGAGCCTGTTTCCGATTCTGTGTCTCCCTCTCTCTCTGCCCCTCCCCCGTTCATGCTCTGTCTCTCTCTGTCCCCAAAATAAATAAACGTTAAAAAAAAAAAAACATTAAAAGCTAGACTAAAAAAATTAATGAAGATATAGGTGATTTAAATAACGTTATCAACCACCTGGACCTAGTTGATGGTTATAGAATGCTATCCCCAATATCAGCAGAATACACAATTTTTCAAGTACATATAGAAAATTCAGCAAAGCTGACCATATGCGGATCATACAAGTCCAAATATATATTTAAAAATTGAAGTGTATGTACTCCAACCACAATGAAATTAAATTAGAACTCAATATCAAAAACACATCTAGATCCTTTCCTTCTGATATTTTAAAATTAAACAACACATTCTATGTAACTCACAGATTAAAAAAGAAAACATAAGAAGAATTAGAAAATATTTTAAAGTAAATGATGGTGAAAATATAACATATCAAAATTTGTGTGTTGTAGCTAAAGCATTGCTTGCAAGGAAATTTGTAGCTTAAAATGCTTTTATTAGAAAAGAAGAATGAAATAAGATTAATGATCTACACTTTGGCCTATAAAAATAAGAGCTAAGTGGGGTGCCTGGGTGGCCCAGTTAAGCGTCTGACTTCAGCTCAGATCATGATCTCATGGTTTGTGGGTTCGGGCCCCACATCGGGCTCTGTGCTGACAGCTCAGAGCCTGGAGCCTGATTCAGATTCTCTGTCTCCCTCTCTGTCTGCTCCTCCCTGCTTGTACTCTGTCTCTCTCTCTCAAAAATAGATAAACATTAAAAAAATTTTTTAATAAATAAGAGTGAAGTAAGCCCAAATTAATTAGAAAAAAGGAAAAAATAAAGAGCAAAAATTGGTTCCTTGAAAGGATTAACATACTTGCACATTTCACTGGCACCTTGTCTTTGCTATGCTGCCTTTTTGGTTTGTTTGTTTGTTTGTTTTTTAATCCTAAAGTATTTTTTTCTCCTATCTCACCTATTTACAGTCTCAGGGCAAATGTCAGTTTCTCCAACACATCTTCCAAAATTCTGCCACCTAGAAATAACCTCTCCCTTTCAAACAAATATTTCTATAGTTCCTTTAATGATATTTTGTGTGACAGGAATGAAGAACATTTGCTATCTTATCAAGCTCCTGAAATCCCAGCCTGACTCACAGAATGAGCAGGACAATGGTCAGGAATTAAAATTTTTGCATGTGAGGGGTGCCTGGGTGGCTCAGTCAGTTGAGCGTCTGACTTCAGCTCAGGTCATGATCTCGCGGTCTGTGAGTTTGAGTCCCGCATCGGGTTCTGTGCTGATGGCTTCGAGCCTGGAGCCTGCTTTGGATTCTGTGTCTCCTCCTCTCTCTGCCCCTCCCCCACTTGTGCTCTGTCTCTCTCTCTCTCTCTCTCTCTCTCTCTCTCTCTCTGTCTCTCAAAAATAAACATTAAAAAAAAAATTTAGCCCTTACTTGTTTTTCTCAGCAG
The DNA here is from genome assembly GCF_014898765.1 of Herpailurus yagouaroundi. Lineage (NCBI taxonomy): Eukaryota > Metazoa > Chordata > Mammalia > Carnivora > Felidae > Herpailurus > Herpailurus yagouaroundi. The sequence goes on from NW_024412404.1 coordinate 55,159,570, forward strand.
AACAAAAATATATGGATGTTAATCAAAATCTAAATGAAGGAAATTGATCTGTGATACTTTGTTAGGATAACTGTAAAATAAAACAAGATTCTTACCAATAAGGAAAATTTTTAAATATAAATAACGAAAATTTGAGAGAGTAGAAATTAACAGAAAAATGACTTGAGGCAAATTTTCTCCAGTGTAAAAAGAACAGAGTAGTTCTTAGAATCAAATATTTTTCAGTCATAGATCATTTTAAGAAATTTGACAAAACTATGGATTTTCTCCCCAGGTGAAAAAAAGAAAATCCCAAACATTAATTTTGCATCTGATTTCAGATATTTCATGGATCTTAGTTAAGAATCCCTGTCTTAGAAGTAAACCTAATGTCCGCCACAGACTTTTTTAATGGCCAAACAAAATTGAAATGGCTCAAATTTGTTGTAAATGAGTTGACAATTCTTATGAGATGGACAAGGCTAGAAAGTGCAACAAAGAAATCAAAGATAAACCTACGAAATTGGTTTTGGAACCTGATAGAAAGATATTTGGAATATCTTTGGAACCTGATAGAAAAGAAAAATTCAAGAAAAGATGATTCCTACAGAAGGATAATAACATGGAGACTCAAACTGTGTGGAAAAATAGACCTTCAGATATCAAATATCAGCAAAGTCACAAAAGATATTCAAAGTCACAGGAGAGTAAACCTATTCCAAACTAGGGGTGCCCCGGTGGCTCAGTCAGTTAAGCGTCTGACTATTGATTTTAGCTCAGGTCATGATCTCACGGCTCATGAGATCAAGCCCCACGTCGGGCTCTGCACTAACAGCATGGAGCCTGCTTGGAATCCTCTCTTTCCTTCTCTCTCTGCCCCTCCCCCGCTTTCTCTCTGTGTCTCAAAAATAAATGAACAAACTTTAAACACAGTTATTCCAGACTAAATAACAATTAAGGCATAAAATAAGAAACATTCTCATACCCACTTATAATTAGGACACCAGAGTTTTCAACTTTCAAAGAGAAAGATAAGGTTTGCATTCTTTTTAAAATGTAATATAATTGCGGGGTGCCGGGGTGGCTCAGATGGTTGAGCATCCAATTCTTGATTTCGGCTCAGGTCATGATCCTAGGGTCGTGGGATCGAGCCCTGCGTTGGGCCCCACACTGAACATGGAGCCTGCTTAAGATTCCCTCTCTCTCTCCTCCTGCCCCTCTCCCACTCAGGTGCACGCTCCCTCTCTCTCCCTCTCTCTCTCTCTCAAATAAGAAATAAATAAATAAATAAATAAATAAATAAATAAATAAATAAAAAATGCGATATAATTTTTATTTCAAATTTATTTTGAAATTTTTCATATATCAAGAAGAACTGTAAAATAATGTGGCAAACATTTGTGTGATGTCCTCTTAGTTTAAGAAATAAGACCTTACCAAATGCTGTTAAACTCCACCATTCACCTTTCCTTAAATATATTTCTCCATACACGCTCCTGATAGTAATGACTATATTGACGTTTATCATCACCTCAACTTTTTAATATCAGGGCACTTCTTGTTAAGCAATATATTGCTTTAAATTTGCATGCTTTTGTACTCTAAATAAATTGTATTATACTATATGCTTTCTTCTGCAACTTACATTTTTTACTCGGTGTTGTGTTTTCTAATATTTCAAGGGCATGCACCTCACTGTTCATTCACTTTCCCTGCTCCACAGTATTCTAGGAACACATCGCAGTTCACTTTTTCCCTCTGTCTTCCGTGAATATTTCGGTTGTTACAGTTTTTTGTTAATACCAGAAAAAGGCTTCTGTGAACATTCTTGTACATAAATTCATATTCACATGTTGAAGGGTTGGTCTAGAACAGTGGTTCTCAAAGTGTGGTCCTGCATCACAACTTGTGCATCACAATTTCCCGGAGAGCACATTAAACGTAGATTGCTGTCCTCATCCCCGGAGTTTCTGATTCACTAGGTCTGTGTTGGGGTCCAAATATTTGCATTGCTAACAAGATCCCAGGTGACACTTAGGCTGCTAGTAAGGACCTCTGTAACTGTCACTGTAGCAAAAGAACTATTATCAAGTTTCAAGTAACTTTTCATCAATTTATTCCTGGATATCTTAGACATTAATTGCTTTGTCAAGGTATCTTCTAAAAGTAGAACATTTTTTCAGAGGTTGGCTGCTGGAGTAAGAAAACACAATTGATTTTTGTATGGTGGTCTTCTACCCAGCAACTTTGCTTAATATCAAAGTGGTAAAAACCAGACTATTTTCATATTTCTCTACGGTAGCAAGTATTGCAGGGTGCTGGAGTCACATCTATAGAACCCTTAGGAAAAGATTTGGGCCACTTGATCAAGTTGCCATTCAGGTATAAAAGCAAAAAGAAGGATATTCTCCCATCCGAGTACTAGCCAGGCCCGACCCTGCTCAGCTTCCGAGATCAGACGAGATCGGGCGCGTTCAGGGTGGTATGGCCGTAGACAAGAAGGATATTCTCAAGTCACAAAGTTTCAGACTCTCTTTTTGGCAGCTTGTTGGAAGCTATACTCCATAATACTAAGAACTGATAGAATTAAAAATATTGGGGCACCTGGGTGGCTCAGTTGGTTAAACGTCCAACTTCTGCTCAGGTCATGATCTTCCAGCTTGTGAGTTCGAGCCCCGCATCGGGCTCTGTGCTGACAGTTCAGAGTCTGGAGCCTGCTTGGGATTCTGTGCCTCCCTCTCTCTCTGCCCCTTCCCACTCATGCTCTGTCTCTCTCTCTCTCTCTCTCTCTCTCTCTTTCTCTCTCTGTCTGTCTCTCTCTCTCTCAAAAATAAATGAACTTTTAAAAATATTTTTTAAAGGAATTTTAAAAATATTGAATGGAGATGCTACTGCTAAGATGAATGGGAGGCAACCTCGGGTGAATAAGACATAAGTAAATAGGAGCTCAAACAAGTTGGCTGCTTCTGCTATCCAGTTCAAGTGACTGAAAGAAAGGATAGTAGTACACAGAATAGATAAATATTCTGGAATAAAATGGGAATTGAGGGATCTTAGGATCTTGGATTTAAGAAATGAAGGAGGGGAAAGTGGAGCCCAGTATGCAAAACCTCTTGTCTTTCATGCAAAGTAACAAGCCTATTGTTTTTAAGAGATACACTTGAATTTTAGAAATTGGGAAATACTGTTATATTTAACCATATGATTAGAAATGTAGGTTCACACCCAACTTGGTTTAAGGCATCAAAGGAGACAATATCATACCTGGGGGAAAAAAGGTGTATAGAGAAGAGACAACGAAGTATAAAAAAGAGGGTGGAAATAACTGTATGTGATGATTATAATGAGTATAGTTATATAAATTCCCCACTAGGCTCATATTGAATTTTTAAAACTTTAATAATATTTTACTTAGAGTTCTGTAAACCAAAGCACTACAAACATGATTAGAAATAAAACGATGGTTATATCATGCACAGAAACTCTACTGACGAGAACAGTTTTACCTGGGAAAATATTTCTGAAGATTTTGCTTTGTACAGCAGGACACAGAAAGATATGTTGAAATCGATTACAAAAAAAAAAAGTTTCTAAATCTCATTTATTTTATTTATCTACCAAATACTTACATAGTGCTTCTCATGGGCCAGCTATTATTCTAAGTGCTTTATTTTTTTTTTATTTTTTTTTTAAATTTTCTTTTCCAACGTTTCTATTTATTTTTGGGACAAAGAGAGACAGATCATGAACAGGGGAGGGGCAGAGAGAGAGGGAGACACAGAATCGGAAACAGGCTCCAGGGTCCAAGCCATCAGCCCAGAGCCTGATGCGGGGCTCGAACTCACGGACCGCGAGATCGTGACCTGGCTGAAGTCGGACGCTCAACCGACTGCGCCACCCAGGCGCCCCTATTCTAAGTGCTTTAGAAAGAGGAACTCATTCTAGTAGTCAGGATTCTCGCAGGAAACAGATGGCACACCCAAATTGGATAAATCGAAGTGAATTGAACAAAAGGTATATTTACAAAGGTGTAAGTGGGATTTAGAAAACGCAATACGGGACTGTGCAACACCCTGGCTAACAGCAGCAGGGAGCCTTTACACCCCTCAGCCTGCCTGAAGGGGCGAGGAGAAAGCATGAATAGAGGGACCCAAAGAGAATGCCGGTGGGTTGCAGACAACCTTGGCAACCTGGCAGGGAGGGAACAAGAAGAACAAACAACCCAACCCCACTTGCCTCCTAACCACCCCCACCCCCCCATCGGCCAAACAGGACAGAAAGCCAGAGGGGAAAGAGCTCCATGGCGCCACCTTTATGGGCCAGCCTCCCAGGGTACAGAAGCAGGATGGAGAAGGGTTCAAGGAAGATCTAGGGAGGCAAAGAGAATATTCTTAGAACGTTCATAATAACCCTATTTAGTAGCTATTATTGGTGCATTCTGTTTTCATAGCAACTGATGCCCAGAGAGGTGAAATAACTTGCTCAAGATTGCCTAGTTGGTGGATGGTGGATCCAGGATTTTAACCCAAGCAGTCTGGCTCCATTGCATGAGGCCTATCTCTCTTATCATGATTATACTATAAGCCTATATATCTTATTATAGTCATGCTCTATTTTTTTTTGTATTTCTCCTAATGCTGTCTGATATACTGGGATTTAAATGGATGAAGAAAGACCATTGTAAGAGTCACTTCTGACTTCTTTCTACCACCTGTTAAAGGGCTGGGAGGCATTTTTACGTTATTGTAGACACTTAACTACCAAGACTCCCATTATGATTCATAGATCATTTTGAAAATTGAGCAATTTTCATGATAGGCATACTTCCCAGCAGCTTTTTAGTATAGTTGGAAAGATTATAGCCAGAGGAAACACAGGAGGTGAAAATTTGGTCTCATTTATAAGTCTGCAGTTGTAAATGTGGACTGTGGTTTCATCAAATTCATATATTTGAAGTCTTTTTAATTTTCCAATAGAATTGTAACAATCTGGCAATTCTTAATAATCAAGGCATAAATCCTTTCTAGTTCTCTTTTTTGGTAAATATTTTCGAACTTAAAATAACAATCATGAGTTCAATATAAAATGTGTTCCAGAAAATAAACTAAAGCATATTTCAAGAGAGAAAAAACATGTTTTTCCTGCTGATTTCTATCATTAGCTTGGTATTCTCTTGAAGAAACTGTGTACTAGAAGGTTCAGAATTGGGAGCAAGTGCAAGGCTAAAATGATTGCCAAATCCAATATTGTTTTCCTGGAGGTTTTTGTGTTGTGAATGCTTTTTTTATGTTCCCCCCAATTTTAGCCCTTCTTTATCTACCTCCTGCCATCTTGCACAGCCGCCTTTTTCTCCACTTGTCTGCCACACGCCCTGAACCCCCAGTGCACTATCCGTCTTCCTCCTCCCTGGAACACAACCATTTCATTCCCCACCACCACCCTCCGCCATGCCTGTTTCCTTTCATTTTTCTCTTCCTTCTGCCTTGAATGACCTTCTGTCACACATGGTCATTCCTGCTTTCCATTTGGGAGTTCAAACGCTACCTTCCACGGGAGGGCTTTCCCACCTCCCCTACAAAGAAACCTTCACTCCCGTCTATGAGCTGTTAGGATCTTGTATACATATCTTTTCTGAAGCCTCCACTATACTGTGTTAACTTTACTTGTTTGTATCTCTTTGTCCCACGGTACTATGACATCTTGAAAGCCGAGACTATGGACTGCTAAGAGTTTTCAAGAAGTTGTTGAATGATCAACTATTACTGAACCAACTAAGAATTCGTTCTATGATTCTTGATTCTCGTACAAGGACCAGAAATCCCTTCAAAGCCTGTTTATGCTTTTCTGTGTCTACCACCTGCAGGAAGAGATTCAGAGGATAGCTTAGAAGCATGAACAATCATATCCATCCTGCTTTGCATTTTAATAATACTGGGATCTATGAGTTAAATACACGTCTGGTATAGTTCTTCAGTAGGTAGATTTAACACTTCCTCATGAGAACCAAGATTTCCAAATTATTAATAGCTTCCTTAGTGTTCAGCTTCTTATAATGATGCCCTCAGTAAATTCACTTAATTTTAAGTATACTAAAAATTAAATTCATGCTCAAAACATTAAAACTGTCTAGGTATTATTTCTAATTACCTTCCTCTGAATAAGTATTAAAATTATAATATGAGATGGGCCCAAATCATCACAAATGCAGATGAAACTTTGGTTTAAAAAATATTCTTCAGTACCCTGAGTGTTATAACAAGCACAGCATCTTTGTTTTAAATTTGTGCAGGAGAGTTGATCTTTTTTCAAGAGTGAGTGAGCCTCTGCCTGAATCTCTTTTTGGACCTCAGATGTTTTCACCAACAGGTGCTATTTCAAACTGCTTCAGTCTGAGCTTTCTGTGGTGTCCACCCGTCTACCCACCCAGTTTCCCCAATTATCAGGACCCACACTGCTTCCTTTAAGTTCAGTCTCTGTTGAAGCAATCATTTATTTTCTTTTATCCCCTCTACCCGTAACTTCTGACCATTCCTCCCTCTGTTTTTATCTAGGAGTAGAACAGAGTGAGGCCAAGTTCACAGATCACTTAGCTTCGGGGTGTGGTGTTAGAGCTGGAGAAGTAACAGCTTTCCCTATTCCTGTGTCTCCCAAGTGTGCCGTGGTGGATATGAACTCTCAGCAGTGTTGTGCAACCTTTGTCCACTTGAGATGCAGTTCGGTGAGAATCTTTCATTGAGATAGCCTTTCCATTGTTTCTTTCTGTGGCCAGACAGGTTCCCAGTGTTACTTAGCAGCTGAGATAGTGGACGTGGACGTGTATCATAAACTGTGAAGCCTAGGAGTAAAACATTGCCCTTACCAAAACTATGAGTGAGCAAAGACATGTGTAAATGTTTTTGAAACTAGAATTAGTTCATTGTAAAGAAAAGTGTTTCATCAAGAGAGCTTAATATGCAATTTGGTGACTTAAAATTCAGTAATATTTTTCTTGGTTTCCAGAACTACATTCTTTCCTGAGAATCTGTGGCTTAAACAGTGTTATCTAAATCCCCACTTAAGTTGGCTAATGAGTTGGAATCTTTTTCTAAGTTATGAGTTTGACTTTCTAGTATTTTCTTTCCTCTAGTCCGCCATATGGTATACATTTATTTTTAATATTAATGTGAATTAAAATTAATTTTGCTTAGAGAATTTTGGAGAATTTTACACCATCCCTTGAGGTAGTTGGAAATGCCCGGGAGTTGAAAAAACTAGGGTTGGGAGACACTAATCTAGATTAATGTTAACAGATACCAGGTCAGGATTAAGCATGTATTTTTTTCTTTTTTTGTGCTTTCGATCATAAAATAGAGTGCTACCAGTGTTTGGGTTGCAAATAATAGTTAATCCCAACGTACTGAAACTAATATTTTATTCTTTAATATATCTCTGAAGTTAATTCTTGTGATGCAACCATGACTCATTTTCTTTTTATGGCTTAAAGTTTTTATTTGAATGTTAATAGTAAATGAATTATAGCTCATTTGGTAGCTTTTTAAATTACAGAGAAAATCTACCTCATGGTTTACTCAAAAGAACAGTCATGAGATTTTAAAGAAGTAATTTACAACTAATAATTTACAACAAGATAGGTTTTGCTATTAAAGAAAAAAAGCATAAGATGAATGATAAGTGCTTGGAGCTTTCCTTTGTTCTTAGCATGTTGGCAATTCCTGTCATTAATAACAATACTTGGCTTTAATGTGGCAAATTTCATTTTGGACGTTTAAAGGACTTAAGAAGCATGTTTTTGTTATTCTGCACAGTATTCCAAGCCATGGCTGCTCAACCTCAGAGGAAGAAACGTAGTTTTATTACAGGTTAAAAGTAGTTTTAGGATCTAACGTAAGTCAGCAAGTTTTAGGGAGGGGAAATAAAGATTAGATGAAATTCCAATGGATTCTTCTTTACCAGCTTGCAGGGAAATACTTCTCTTTGAGCCGAAAGGTGAAAGAAGCAAAATGACCCTTTCTTTACCGTTGAGGAATTAGACAAATTATTCCACCGTATGCAAACCCTCAAAATCCTGCTGTCCATGAGTCTAGGATAGGTCAACATATGAACTATGAGTTGGAAATTGTTGCTCAATGAGTCATATTCCCAAAGTGGTCTTTTTCCCCCCTCCTGATAACTTTTCTTCTCTAATTTTCTACGGAGGAAACTATGGGGCACCACGTCTGCTTGGATGAGTGCTTCTTGAAGGCTGGAGTTTTACTTTTTCATCTTTGTATATTCAAGATCTAGAACCCGACACGGGGGGAGTTTCTCTCTCTCTCTCTCTCTCTCTCTCTCTCTCTCTCTCTCTCTCTCTCAGATACACACTCACACACACACACTGGTTACCAAATGAACCAAATGACTCAATGTCAGTAAGTCATAGAGAAACATAACCCCTTAAGCCCTGTAAGTAACATTTAGTATGCAAAATGCAGCAATACATAAGATCAGAGCTAGTTACTCCTGTTTCTAACTAATGGTTAATGAATGATACTGCTCATCATCTCAAACAGCCTAATTCTTCTTATTACTTTGGAACCCACTCCAATTTTCCTGTACATCTGTTTGAACCTTAGCAAGAAAGTGGTCCCTGTAATTTATGTCACAGTCCCAGTGAGCATGTCCTATAGAGTCTTTATGATGGGTTCAGCAAACAAAGATGACTGATACTTCTTCAGTTCCCTTAAATAGTGAACAGATCCAGCAATTCCTTGGCTTTCCTGCAGCCTCGGCAGACACTGACAAAATGCTCTAGGACAGGACCTACTCTTGTTTTTCCCTGTGTAGCTAGAGACGACCTTGTCATTGTTGGCAACAGCTTTTGAAAAAAAGCTGTGGAAGACTGAAGGAACCGTATCACAATGAAATGGAGCGTAGGGTGGATCCCACATCTTGCAAATGGATTAGATGCTAAAGTCAGATGTTCCCAGATTATATTGTACTTTGCAGGCATTGAGCTGGCCAAATTAAAAGAACCCCTGCCTCTGCTCTTGCCGATGTAATTTATTCCTGTTTAGTTAGCAGAAACGTTGCTCTTCCAAATTTCCAGGTTAATCTTCAATTTTGTAATTACATTAGTAATTAGTACAAATTACCATAATTAATTGAGAATTAATTAACACGGTTGAGAATTCTTTATTTAAGAACTTTAAATATTAGTGTTCTGCATAAATAAGCTAAAGATGATGATTGGACCTGAAGTATCACAAATTTATGAAACCATTCACCTTGGATACACCAAAGATATGCTTTTATCTTTTATCCCTTTAAGGAGAGACAAAACAGAGGTTATATCCAAGCATTATTTTGTCACTCTGAATCGATAATTCTTTCCTAGATTACAGGACAATTGTTAGTGATTAGAATCAGAACTAAAAATAGTCCCACTAAAAATACATAGAAATTTTAACTGTTGTCTTAATTACCTCAAGGAAATGAGATTCAAGATGGCTCTTCTTTACTAGGATATAAATCTGTGTCATAACCCCATATCTAAGGCATAACTCACAGGTTTAGATTCAGGGTGTAATAGGGATATAGGGTATGAATCCCATTAATGGCAAACAGTAAACCATTTGATCTCACTTACTTAGGCTCTGGATATGCTCCAAATTGACCATAATTTATTTAGTCTTTCTAAATAGATTGTCTTCCGTTTGGCTATATAAACCATAGTTTATTAATGGGATTCCTATCTAAAGAGATCCCCTCATCTGTATTAGCACACTCTAAAACTGCATCGAGCGACCTTGAAACGTATGCTAAGATCCATTCTCCTTTTTTGGTCCTCTTGAAAAAGTGGAAGATGTAGGAGAGGTGCTGAAGGCAGAGAGTGGCTAGGGAAATGAGGGGTCCCTTCCTGATTTATCCAAGAAAGATACGTTAGCATCCCTGAGAATGATGTTAAAGACAGAAACCATACAGAAAGGATAGATAGAAAGCAAAAACCAGAGCGGTGAGAGCCTTGTTATCCATCACGAAAGACCACTCAGCTGTGCTAAGACAACAAGGATGTGGGGGCACTTCTAGTCAGGTCCCTCTTCTCCTGCATCACGCACCCTTTAAGAACACGAACAAGTTGGGAGGCCTTGAAAGCCGACTAAATTGAAGCGAACAATACCAGTATACTCAGACCAGGCTCCTAGGTCCTCTGGCTTCACACAAAAGCCAGCCAAGTGCCTAGGGCCAGGAACCAGAAGCGTTAGATCTTGTTTTCCGGTAGGTTGAGCAGAATGGAGGGTGAAAGGAAGCCATCGAGAGAGGGTGACAACTTAGGGTTGTTACAGTTGTTTCTGATGAGGCTAACAGCTTGGGTTTGGAAGCGGGGCTTAGACCCATATGTACTACGTAACGTCACCTCTGTAACTTCGAGCTTTATCATCTGCAAAGTAGGGATAATAAGAGTACCTGACTCATAGACTTATTCTCAGGATACAAATAACAACAGCTAGCCTGTACCAAACACTTACCGTGCGTCTGGCATTGTGCTAATCTGACATTTGTTAGCTACCTTCATCCCATTATTACTCTCGTTTTATAGACAAGGAAACTAAAGCTTGGCAAGATTGATTACCTTATTCATCCACATAAAGGTGGCAAGGCCTTGGTTCAGTGAAACAAATCCATATAATATGTGATACAGTGCAAGCATCACTAACCACTCGAGAAATGACAACCACAATATGCCCACGTATCTGTCTAAAAGTGTTGTGGCAACAAATATTCTGGAAAGAGAAGAGGGAAGTGCGAACCTGCCATTGTCCTTGGGACTGGACAGCTAGCAAACCCAGCTGTGGATAAGGCAACACTAGCATTTTGCTCTGTGCTGTGAGTCCATTGGCCCTCTTTAGCATATCTCAGGTTTCTGCCTTTTGTTGTAATAAATAATGCAGTGGACTCAGATTGAGGGAAATTGTACTGTAGCCCCATGTTTGGGTGCATACCTTGATTGCATACCCAAGCATGCATCAGCTCTGGCACATCCTGGAAGATCAACAAACAGAGCGTCTTGCTACCTGATTAACGCTCCCTCAGGGGTGGGCAACACTAGAGATTAGACAACCTGTCCTCCAGGACACCCAGGTGGGTACAGGACTGGTATAGGTTGTGCTGGTTCTCGCCTCAGCTCAGATGTTATTGGAACTGGTACAGACACAAAGGGGAAAACCAAGAATATTTTTAAATTGTCTTCATTTCTTTCACTGAGGTGAACAACAACCGATTCAGCAGAAACAGCTAATTGAAAAAAAAGATAGCTTTTATAAACTGAAATTATTTAAAAATGTTTGCAACGTTTTTTATTTATTTTGGGGACAGAGCGAGACAGAGCATGAACGGGGGAGGGGCAGAGAGAGAGGGAGACACAGAATCAGAAACAGGCTCCAGGCTCCGAGCCATCAGCCCAGAGCCCGACGCGGGGCTCGAACTCACGGACCGCGAGATTGTGACCTGGCTGAAGTCGGACGCTCAACCGACTGCGCCACCCAGGCGCCCCTATAAACTGAAATTATTTTAAACGAATCAATTGTAGAATGCTACGTTCTCCAGTGTATTATTTTTGCCAGCATTTTTTCTTCGGGGGCCACCCCCCGAAATCAGAACAGAAACACGATTCTTGTGAAGATGGGTTGTCTCCTATTTTAAACAAAATTACTACAACCATTCTCTGAATGATTCCATAGGTGAGCCTTTCATCAGTGACAAAGGAAATTCAGGATGCCAAGAGGATGATATTTTCCAAAGAACCTAGCAAGATGATGTGTAAGGATTTCAGATGTGTAGCTCCTATTAAAGTTAACAAGACTTGTGCTGTTAAAACCCCTTCGTGACACTTTGCATTATATCCTGAGAAGTCTGAAGCAGGTGCCAAAGGATCATCAAAATACCAGCCTCACTTTGATAAACTTGTCACCAGGTAAAATAAAATACGTGTATGTTTGCTTCTTTTTCTCTGAAATATAAAGTAATTATGACTATATAAAAACCTTTTACCATAACTAATTAGCTAGAAGCTCCTCATAAACTATGTGTCGACAGCACCGTAAGCCTAATTATCTTTTTTCGCTTCAGAATTGTGATGTGGAATAATGAAGAAAACATTATCTGATGAAGTCTTTTATTTTATGATGATATCTCTGGAGACAGAGGAGATACAAATGCTTAAATGCCAGCTTCAATTACATCTTGGCCTTGGCAAGTTTTCAGCTGGTTTTGATTTGCATGGAAACTACATTATTTTAAAAATCGTATGGAAACAGGGTGGAGGAGAGAGGAAGGAAGGAAGGAAGGAAGGAAGGAAGGAAGGAAGGAAGGAAGGGGAAGGGAAGGGAAGGGAAGGGAAGGGAAG
>NW_024412404.1:55172030-55222411 GCF_014898765.1 Herpailurus yagouaroundi
TAGACAGTCAGGCCATAGCTGTTTACTTTCAGCCTGTTCTGTTGGGCAGTGTGGCTTGGGTTTTGCCAATTCCATTAAAAAGTCTCTTCTCTCCTTGTTCCATGATGAACCACTCTAACTAATTCAAACCAGGCAAGCATGAACTTATATGACAGAAACAGGAAGGTGGGCATTTTTTTTTTTTTTGGCATGTGTATAATTTTTTTCAACTTTTGAAAACAATGGCTCAAATCCATACCTGCAGGCACTTACGTGTAGGACCAGACACACTAAAGAGGGCATTTTCAATCCTTGCGTCTTCCCAAGCCTATGCCCACCTTCCAAGTATTTCTACATTTCTGTCAGAGCTCAGGAGTAGATTTCAACAGGGTTGGCTATTGAGCAGAACTCTCCTGGCATATGAGGCCAAGCCTGTCTTTGGATACTCCATGCAAAGTCTATTAAAGTCTAGGAGATCTGCCAGACGGAGGGAGGGATTTGAGGAGTGCTTGGCTACAGCTGGGGTCCCCCACAGGCCTGGATTTCTTCTCCCAAGGGTCTGTCTGATGTTTTCATTGTTGTATAGTTTGGTTGGAGTCTTCTAACACAATGTTTCCTAAACTATGATGTAAATAGGAATCATCTGGAGTCTTGTTAAAATACAGATTCTAAAAAAAATAAAACTAAAAAAAGGGGGGCACTTGGGTGGCTCAGTGGGTTGAGCCCCTCACTTTGGCTCACAGCTTGTGGGTTTGAGCCCTGCATCGTGGGCTCTGTGCTGCCAGCTCAGAGCCTGGAGCCCTCTTCGGATTCTGTGTCTCTGTCTCTCTCTGCCTCTCCCCAGCTCACACTCTGTCTCGGTCTCTCTCAAAAATAAATATTTTTTTAATAAAAAAATCTTTTAATGCATATTCTACTTCAGGATCTCTGAGATGGGACCTGAAGTTCTGCATTTTTATCAAGCTTCCAAGTGATCCAGAGATGGCTGTTCTGTGGACCATACTCTGAGTGGTGAGGGTTCCACTCCTGCAAGTAAGTTCCAGGACTTTGTCCCACAAAATAAATCCTTTCCCTTCCTCCTCAGTTCTTCTCTGAGATCTGGGAGCACAGAGAGACAATATTTGGGACTGATCTCGGTACTTAGGCAGCCTCGTTCTTGTCTGATGGATAAATGTTTCCCATGTGTAAGACTTGTCTTCCCAAGTAGATTCTGAGCTCTGCTTCCTCCTTCCTTTGCCTCCTGGCAACTGCAACAATGATACCAAAAGCACAGAGACCATGTAACTACTTGTCGGAAGAGAATTGCACTTGATTGGATTGAATTGGCTGATTTCTTGTGCTATATATCAAGACTACATTTCTTTCCAAATAGTATACATAGGCTATGAGAAAGCTGTATGGGAGATTCCATATTTTAAAATGTTTAGAGCGGTAATTATCAAATAAGCAATCAAATTCTAGACCTTACCTACTACTATTCCAGACCCGCCACCCAGCCCTCAAACAAGCCAAAACAGGAAGGAAAACACCACCGGCAACTGATTCTTTATTTTCTCTTCCCTGAAGAACTCTAACAACTCCCCCATCTTGCTTGCCCCCCCCCACCTCTGACCCCAGCCAAGTGTCTTTAAGACTGTAAGAAAAATGAAAACATCTCTTTTCCTCATTAAAAGAAAATGGAGAACTTCTTATTTTGCTAACGTAAATGTGTAATAAAGCCCTACTTATTATCTTTTTTTTTCCTGAATCCTCTTCTAGCCAAATGGGTTGGATTTAGATGCCCCTCATCCAACTTTAAGAAAAATAACAGCCATCTGGGTTTTTCCTATCATTCCATCCACGTGTAAGACCCTCCCACATCCCCACCTCTTCTTTGCCTACCCATTTCTATGTGTGTGCGCGCACGCACACACACACACACACACACACACACACACACACACACACGGGTCCAATGTAAACCCAACTTCTCAGTCAGATTTCCCTCCTCACTACCACAGCCTGAGGACTGTCACTCTTCTCAGAGATCATAGAGCTGCAATTATATGAGGAATATATCTGGCCATTCGCTGTGTAGTATCCTATGCCATAATTTTCTTTCTTTTCTTGGTCTGCTATTTAAATATTTTATTGTTAGTTAACTTTAGACATATTTAGACCTTACCAAAGGATGCTAGATTAAAACTTGCTAAAGAAATCTTATATGACCTATAACCTCTGCCCCGCTTTGTGTCTAGCATTCATTCATCCGTTCAACAATTAATTTTTGAGCACCCTAACAGTGGAGTGGGTGATTGATTGAGAACAAAAATAAGGTAAAATATGTGTACCTAATTGAATATGATGCCTGGTATTTCACAATCCAAGTAATTTCACATATAATATCTCACTGTCCTTGTGACTCCCTTCTAAAGCAGATGGGAAAAGGTAATGTGTCATGCAAAGCATTTAATTAGTAAATTCACTTTGACAGTGTTTCAAGTCAAGATGTGAGGGGAAAAAAAGATATTAAGTGGAATAATATAAGATTTAACTATGACATGTCAAACAAACCCTTGGAGCAGATACATAAAAATACCAAAGACCAGTGATTCCAAAACTAAACAATGGTGGATCGATTTATGGTTGATTTAACCAAATCAGCAATCTGGAAAGGGCACCTCTTAAATTTCAACTGAAAGCTTGACAGAGAGTAAGACAGCCTGGCCTCCATGGTTAATAAATTCCATAAGTAGAGAGCAAACATTAAAAATGCCCCGTAGCTCAATGTCTTCAGCCAAAAAGAACTAATCCAATTGACTGAGACCAAAGAGAACGACTGGGGATGTATGGTTCCAGAATGTCTCTGAGGTATTCAAAACCAAGTCAATTTAAGGACTTGTAAGTTAATAACTAGGACTTTACACATAATCCTGTACTTTACAGGTAGCCAGTGAAGGTTTTTTACAACCAGAGTAATGTGATTTTCATGCTTGGTGTCAGTCAGAATGTCAGTAACTGAGTTCCAGACCAAGAGAAGCTCCTCGATCAGTCCATTAGGAGAGTCCCCCAGAATACCGACACGTGGGCACAGTACAGAGCCCTCGAAAGACAGAAGGTCGTGAACACATGCCGAGAGGCGAGAAGAGTAGACAGCAACCACAGGAAAGGCTGGTTCCTAGGGCTTTTAAAAGTATATTTAGTAAATAATTAAACAGGAAGCCTAAAAGATATGTCAGGATCAAAGATTAAGTGCAAACTCATAATAGAAATCTTGGGAGCTAACAACCTTCAAAGCTACAGTTCTGGGCAATTTATGGATTTGCAGTAATGGTAAGAACCCAGAAGCAATAAGAGTTTCTTCTTGGTGTGATTCATCATCGGTTTTAATAGTTAGGCAGAGAATATCCGGAGGTTAGGTGGTTGGAGAATAAATTTAAGTTTCAAAGGGGTGCAGATGACTGCTTATTTTTGTGCTACATAATGTTAGATGAATATTTTAAATGAGTTCATTGGATTCTTTTTGTAAAAATGGACCAAGAGTTCTGTGCGTGTGTATGTGTCTTTGTGTGTGTGTGTGTGTGTGTGTGTGTGTGTGTGTGTGTGTGCATTTTAATTTCCAGTGGAAGTATTGTAAGGTGAGATGATACGATCTTTACAGATTTGACATTGACATGTTTCAAAAAATAAAATAGGACAAGCAACAAAACCGTTAGTTGGATACCTACTATCCTGTTCCAATCACAGTGCTAGGTACTTAATACACATTCTTTTAGTCTCATGTAATATCACAATTTAATATTTTAATATTTCATGGAATTAGCTGTAAACACTAACTAGGAAAGGGAAGCCCAGGAAGTGGAATATGCTATGCTAGCTCCTGACCCCTCAAAATTCATCTACAGACCAGACACATTAACATCACTTGAGAAGTGACTGGAAACGCACAATCTACAGCCCCAAACCAAACATACTGAATCAGAATTCATCCTCATCCGTAGCTGTAGAGTTCTGAAAGATCCCTTCTGTGTGTCACTTGAGGGTGTTCTCATAGAAAACCTGGGGGAGGAGGCAGGCCAGGGAGGTGACCAATCTCAGGGCTTGCCAGCCGCCTGGGCCACACAAATGAGCAGCAGACGTACAGCCCCTCACCCAGGAAGTATGTACATACCTCTGTGCATGCATAGAGAAGAGTCATCTGGTGAAAAATGAAGAACTGAGAGATCTTTGGCTGGCTCTGGCAAGGAGCGCGGGAGCTCGTGGGCTCTCGGGAAGAGTGACCCCACAAAAATGTACTGAGCAACAGCCACCTACTATAGAATAGAGGTTAAGACAGTAGGTTCTGGAGCCAGACTGCCAGGATTTAACTCCAGATCTGCTTCATAACCCTGGGCAGCTTAATCAATTTATCCCTCAGTTTCTCCATTTGTCAAGTGAGAACACTAATGGAGCTCCGGGGAGGCATACAGAAAGAGCTCCATAGATGCTGATAGTCATTATCACCGGGGACGTGCTGTGGGCTTTGTACAAGGTGAGACGAGACTAATGCGCCTTTACCGTCCCGTCAAGGAACTTTGCTTTCAGAGGAGGAGGCGGACTTTGTCAGGCACAACCGTTAAGAACCGCTATCTATGCCAGGCAAGTGCAGGAAAACGTAGAAACACGTGGAAGGGAGGAGCCCAACTTTATCAAAGGAATCAGGGACTATTATGTAATTGACTTTTCATTGTGGTCTAACGTTTCGGTAGGGTGGGCCTTCCCAAGGGAAAGAATGGCATCAAAAACCCTAGTGAGGAGGGCACCTGGGTGGCTCAGTTTGTTAAGCTGCAACTTTAGCTCAGGTTAGGATCTCACAGTTTGTGAGAGTTCCAGCCCTGCAACGAGCTCTGCGCTGACAGCGTCCAGCCTGCTTGGGATTCTTTATCTCCCTCTCTGTGTGCCCCTCCCCCCTTCTCAAAATAAATAAACATTAAAACAAAACAAAACAAAACAAAACCCTAATAAGGAAGTAAACACCTGGAGACCTGAGAGTGGCCTGGAGGGTAAGTGCAGAGAACCAAGTGCCTCTGGTACCGGGAGCAGCAGACAACCTAACAACATCCCTGCTAAAGCACCTGCAAGTACAGGATAGAGAATAAAAATGTTCTATCATAGAGCAGAACTCATAAGAGCAGGAAACCCTCAGTGGCTGGAATTGAAAACGGAACTGAGAATACCAGGGAGCTATGCCGCGGTCGCCCCTCTGGGAGTTCCTGACCTGAGTAACCCCAAGCTCTGGCTAACAGAAGATGAGGCCTTGGGCTGCAGGAGGTGAGACGTAGGAGCTGGGGCCCCCTCCGTGAAGCTGAGACAGGCAAAGGATGGATAGGACAAGTCACTTACCAGTACTGGGACAGAATGAGGAAACAGTCTGCCTTTTGGGGTGGAGAGAAAGTGAGAGACCCATGGATCCATCTTCCAAAACTACCCTTCTAGCTGCGGAATGATAGGAGGAGGGCGAGAGTGGTTTGGGCACATGAGTTAAGCAGCTCAACGTTCAGGTAATACGTTCTGCTGGCTTGGACTGGGACAGTGGCGGTGGGGCCAGCCCACATGACTGGTAGCATGATTGATTCCAGGTTCAAAATTGTCTCCACGAGTGAAAAATGGAAGTCAGCAGGCAGCTTATAAAATGACTCAGGAAAACAAAACAAATCAATGACAAGGGTTGGGTTTCTGGAGACTGAAACCATAAAAAGCAGTTGGGTCCTGGTGATGGAAAATGTGGCAAAGTCAGTGCAAGATAACCCATGCCGGGGGAAAAAAAAAAAAAATCACTGGGGTTAGATAGCAGGGATGCTTCACACTTCAGAGGACAGGGATCATGGCCAACCCTGCAGGGGAAAGAGTTTCAGAACAGCCCAGGGTAATGGGGGTGGTTTTTGAGGTCGCCTCTGCGGGGGAGACTTAGAAGAAAATTTTGGAAGGGACTGGGAACACCACCAAAAGCACAACACCACTGACTAAAAATTGTTTCAGGCCAGGAGACTGAGGAGTTTGATTGAGCCTTTCATACATCCATAGAGCTGAAAGAAATGAGAAGCATAAAACCCAGTTTGCAGCTCAATGTGTGGTCTGTGGACCACCACCATCAACCTCTCCCGGAGGACCCACCCAGGCCTCCTGAATGAGAATCTGCAGTTTCACATGCTCCCAGGGATTCCCACACATGTGAGAGTTTGAGATGTGCCGCTTCGCAAGACCATGTCGTTTATCTGAGGTGCATTGGAATATTTCAAAACTACCCTCAGGTCCTCCATTTTGGAACACATATCCCGTATCTGTGACCGAGGATACGGGATATGGGCTCCACAGATATGGGTTATGTGCTCCAAAATGGAGGCCACGAGGGTAGTTTTGAAATATTTCAGTTCACCTCAGGTAGACTAAAAACAGGATGTGTGTCCACATCTAGGCCAAGGTAGCCAAGGGAATGGGGATCCTCCTACAAGTCAGGCTGGCTAAGGGCAACAAAACAGATCCCCAGAAAACCGAAGGGGAAGGAGGTGGAGAGAAATGCAACCTGGAGAAGCAGTTAAGGTTGTAATTTTGGATCCCTTCCCACTCCTAGTTAGACGAGTAGCCAACTGACATCCACCTCCAGTTTATAATGCAACCTTAAAATGTTTATAAACATCTTAGATTTCAACTCAGGGCTACAATGTTTTTGCACTAAAGCAACATTTTCCCCCCTATCAATGTCTTAACATTCTCCTGCATTACTCTGCCGCCACCACTAGGGTATCTTTTATCCCTAATACAACTAGAGTGATTACATGACATCACTAATGTCAGCTAGTGGTATTACTATCCCTCCACCCAATGAATATATATTGAACACCCGTGGTAGACACTGAACTACAAGAGCAGACGTAACTTATGTGGCCACTGCTCCTACAGTGCTTCAAGACTACATGAGGTTAAACATAATCATCACATTTCTAGACACTTTCCTAAGTGTTATTAATACGAGAACTTTGATTTATTTTTGTAGCAACACCATATGTGATAGACCAATAAACCTTTACATTTGCATGTCTCTTGTTGTTTTGCTACATAAGAACATGGTGAATGGATCAGAAACCTCTTCTCTGCTGTATTTTTAGGAATATTTTCTTTCAGCTTCAATATACTCTTCCCTGTGGTGAAAAGCCTAGAGAGTCCTAAGGGATGGCAATCGAGCACATAAATATGTAAAATTCTCATTGAATTAATAGACTGGCTTTGTTGTTTTTTTTTTTCTTTTTGACTTGTTAGAATATAAAAATCTGGCAAGTTATCTAAAACTCTATCACTTGGGTCTCTTGGGGGAAAATGTGAGAACCGAGAAGTACAGCGTAAGCTTCAGCCGTCTTTGTGTCTCTAGATAGCTCTGCTCTGTCTCCAAGGGCTACCAAGGATGATTTGTCAACTTAATGTCAGCTACAGAAGCTATGGAAGAAGGCTGGCTTCTCTTCTAGCCATAGATGGGCAGAAATTGCATTTGAAACCAGGGAACAGAGGTGGCTGGAAATTTAACACCCCTCCTCCTCCCACCACACACACTATCTTTTCCTTTTCCTGTTCCATCACCACCCTGTCCTGGTTATGGTCCTTCCTTCTCCATCACTAATCCCATGTGCTGATACGTATTTAGCTATTTTTACGTCATAGTCCACTTGTAAAAGCAACAGCAACAAAACCCATTTCCTCAGCCAAAAGGCAGGTAGAACTTTGAACTTTGTGCCTAGGAAGATAAGACCATAAAACTAGGCGTTAATTATCACTCGATTGACTTAGGTGGAAAATAAGAAAAACAGATCCTTCATGTTTTACCTTTGTCTTCTCCCTCTCCCAGACCCCACTGTGGATTAATCATTGCCTCTGTGGAAGGGGGATAGTCCAGAGAGGGGTTTGTATTCCCAGCTCCTGGTGCCCAGGAACCAATACTGGGTTCATGTGGTTGGGAGATGAGAACACACTCCTGAGCATATTAAGATAATGAAAGGCTTATTCAAATGCCTCATTTCTGCTAACAGCTGCAGCCCACTCTTGCCTTCCCAAGGTTGACCTTTGGTGTCCTTCGTTGTCTATTTCTAGGCATTGTCAAATGCTCTCAGTTCTTTCCTTGAACTGTATTATCCAAATCACCACCTCCCTCTCCATTCTCATAACCATATCCTTGGTCCAGACTGGATCTCTCTCTGCCGTCTTACAGCGCTAGGCTTCTAGGTATTTCTGGAGGCTCACCCTTGTCCGCAATGATCCATCTCGTGAGAGTGATCTGCAAAGGCCCCCTTGTTCTATTATCAGCTCAAAAATGCTAAGTGAAAGATACTTCTGCACAGTCTAATCTGACTCCAATGTGTCTAAGAGCACGTAGACCACAGAGCCAGAAAGACCTGGATTTTAATCCCAACCTCCACCAATTATCTTCAAGTTCCCCAACTTCCCTAATCTTTAGTTTAAAAATGTTTTTTTTTTGCTTTAATATGATATAAATTAATTTGCTTTGTTTCATAGGATATGAAATATATATAACGTAAATTTGCCATTTTAATCAATTTGAAGTATACAGTTCAGTGACTTTTATTGCATTCGCCATCACACCATTCCCACAATTTTTCATCCCCACCCAAAACAAACTTTGCACCCATTCAACAACGACTCCCCATTCCTTCTCCAGGTGTGCCACCTTCCTTCAATGTGATGGTCAACTCAGAAGCTCTCTGAATCTCTTTGCTCAAGAGTTTTTATAGAACTCAATCTCCAGCCACTCTCCCCTCCCCAGAGATGCGAGCCTGGGGCTGGAGGGAGGGCTGGGGAATAGGGTTGAAAGTTCCAATCTTCTAATCATGACTTAGCCTTTCTGCCACCAGCCCCCTCTCCTGAATCTGTCTAGGAGCCCCACCCTAAGTCACTTCATTATCGTAAACTCGGGTGTGATCAAAAGGGACTTGTTAGGATAACCAGAGTTAGTCCTATCACTCAGGAAACAAGGGTTCTAGTTGCTCTGTGCCAGGAACTGGGACAAAGACCGAATAGTTCTAATTACACCATAGCAACCATAACCACTATCTTTTTCTAAAACTGTTTCATCATCCCAAACAGAGACTCTCTACTCATTAACCAATAATTCCTCATTCCCCTTCCCACCAATCTCTAATCTACTTTCTGTCTCTATAAATTTCCCTGTTCTAGATATTTCATACAATTGGAATTCCATTATGTTATAATTATAATATTTGTCCTTTTGTATCTGGCTTATTTTACTTGGTATAATGTGTTCAAGATTCATCCACATGGAAGTTTATACCAGAACTTCACTCATTTTTCTGGCTGAATAATATTCCATCGTGTGTATACATCACATTTTATTTATCCCTTCATCTGCTAATGGACACTTGGATTGTTTTCATCTTTTGCCTATTATGCTGCAATGAATATTGCCATGCAAGTATCCGTTTGAGTCCCTGGTTTCAATTCTTTGCGGTATATACCTATGAGCAGAATTGCCGGGTCATGGGGTCATGGCATGTTAAGCTTTTTGAGGAACCACCAAACTGTTTTCCACACTGCCTGCACCATTTTGCATTTTCCTTAGGCAATGCACAAGATTGCTTTGGCTATGTGCAGTCTTTCACGGTTCCATACAAATTTTAGGATTATTTGTTTTATTTCTGTGAAAAATGCCACTGGAATTTTGATAGGGATATCATTGAGTCTGCAGATTGCTCTATATTTTTGACATGAAATCTATATTATGTTTATGATTTGCAAGTGCTTTCTCTCATTCTGTAGGTTGTCTTTTCGCTTCCTTGTTGCACAGAAGTTGTAAATATTGATGAACTCCCAGTTAGCTATTTTTTTCTTTTGTTGTTTGTGCTTTTAGGTCATATCCATGAATCTATTGCTAAATTCAAGGCCATGAAGATTTACCTGTATGTTTTTTCTAAGAGTTTATGGCATTAGTTCTTCTATTTAAGTTGTTGGTCTATTCTGAGTTAATTTTTGTCTATGGTGTGAGGTCAGGGCTCAATTCATTCTTTCACATGTAGAAATCCAGTTGCCCAGGATGCCTGGGTGGCTCAGTCGGTTAAGCGTCTAACTTTGGCTCAGGTCATGATCTCACGGTTTGTGAGTTCGAGCCCCGCGTCGGGCTCTGGGCTGAAAGCTCAGAGCCTGGAGCCTGCTTCGGATTCTGTGTCTCCTCCTCTCTTGGCCCCTCCCCTGCTCATGCTCTGTCTCTCTCTGTCTCTCCATAATAAATAAGCGTGAAAAAAAAATTTTTTAAAGAAATCCAGTTGCCCATTACCATTTGTTGAAGAAAGTGATCTTTCACCATTGAATGAGTTTGGCAAAAGTCAATTAGCCATGTACGTTTGGGTTTATAATCAGAACTAGACTCAGATACGAAACAGACGTTAGAATTATCAGAAAGGGAATTTAAAATAACTATGATTAATACGTCAGTGGTTCTAGTGGAAAAAGTAGACAACATGTAAGAACAGATGAGGAATGTAAGCAGAGATTTTTTTTTAAGGCGCTAATGTTAGTTCATATGATACACTAACAGTGGATACACAGCACCGTGCTTTTGTTAAAACCCATAGGACTTTATAGCACCAAGAGTGAATCTTGATGCATGCAAATTTAGAAAAACGATTTCGGAGGTCACAATGAAATGCAGAACACGACGCAACAAATTACAACTGTATGAGACAACCTCACCATTGCAGTAGAAGTCTACACGTCGTCAATGGGAAGAGCCTAGGGTGATCAATATGGTAAAGGGTTAGACTTGGAGCCACAAGAGTAAACTCACATTTAGCTTAGTATAGATTCAGATGATTACACAGAGACATGCAGGCATATGTATATACACAGTTTCGTATACATATATATTTTGTTGCTCTGGCAACTGAGAGGTGCTAGAAACAATGACACCCCAATAACCATAAGCTCACCAAAGGCCCAGAGTTGGGCTACATTCTCCAATAAAAGAAATCAAGGCTTCTTAGAGAAATAGCTGGTTCTAGAACTGGGGCAGGAAACGTACAAGATGACTCCAGAGCATCTTGTAGTGCTAGAAAGGTCACACAATTCCTCTGTAAGGTATATCAAGGGTCTGTTGTCTCCTTCAGGATAAAGCCAGAGGGAACACTTGTTTCCTAATCCCCAGAGAAAGAAGTAGATTCCACGCTCAAGCAATAGATCCACAGGCCCTTTTCTGCCTTCTGCTCTCTCTTTGGCAAAGATTTCCTCCTCGCCTCTCTCCGGGCCGTGTGACCCAACTTTCCATCCTTCCCTGGCTCCACTTAGAAGCTCTCACTAAGACATCTGTTGAGGACGGCCCTCTGAATGTGTTTCAGACTTGGTGGTTGAGCACTGGGATATCATACTCTCATTACTGGTTTTATCCACAAGGGAAGTGAGAAACAGGCCTCTCTGTCTTAAATGTGAGGTGAAAATAACAGTATGTTGGGCAGAGCCTGGGGAAGACTCTAATAATAAGCCCCTCTGATTATAAATAAATGCCTGACAGTGTTCTGTACATTGACATCATGCCCATATACAAGGGAGAGAAGATTTCACTTCTAAGGCTCAAAGTCTATTGTAAAGTGCCTACGTGAAAATTTACTTTTAAGCATTTTCCTACCTGCTGGGAATGATGTATAGCCACGTGATTTGAGAGTTACTAGGCGCAAAATTTTAAATGCTTCATTTTGCAGATGAGGAAACTGAAGTAGAGAGCTGCCTTGCCGTTGCAATGACATTACACAAAGCATTAAAATGCTACATGCAAGATAAAAAAAAAAAACCTTATTGAATCTGAGAAGAATTGTGTAGTCTTTTAAAAGCCTTTTTTTTTTTTTTTTGATGTTTATTTATTTTTGAGAGAGGGAGAGAGAGAGAAAGAGAGAAGTGGAGGTGGGGGGAGAGAGAGAAGGAGACACAGAATCCAAAACAGGCTCCAGGCTCTGAGCTGTCAGCACAGACTCCACCGTGGGACTCGAACCCTTGGGCCACAAGATCATGACCTGAGCTGAAGTCGGACGCTTGACCAACTGAGCTACCCAGGTGCCCCTAAAAGCCCTAATAAACATTGGCTTTAACAAAACTGTACTATAAAGCCTTTGGATTAGAAGGGGTCTAGAGTGATCTATAGTTTCTCCACAGTTAGGCAAGGAAACTAGGATATATATCTTCATCCTTTCCCCCAACTCTGTTTAACTATTGGTTATAAAGAACAGGGGGTGAGATACTGAAGCTTTGTGACCTATTTGGGTCATTCCAGGAAAAGATAATATATGAAAGTCCAAACTTCCAAAACAGGGATGATTCTTCACATGGCAAATATATCCTCTGCCTTACAGAATTAATCACTCCAAAGCTTATTCATATAACTATCTGGTGTACATAAAAACTATTTGCATGAAAAATTCTAGGTAGGCTCTATAACTGAATTGGGAAGGGTTATAGTATCCGGTTATAAACGTAAACATTAAGAACTTCATTAACCCGCTATGATGCAAATTCTCTTGTCATTTCTTTGTTTCCTTGAAGTTTAATTATAATTTTTTTTAAATTCCTGACATGTCGGCTCAGCAAGTCACCCCTGTAATCTCGTTTGGTCTTAGACAAGAAAGCAATAAAACTGAAGTTTCAACAAAGTGTATTCCTGAGCCACAGATAAAACTTAAACCCGTATTTTACTGTCGGCAAAGTTAAGCAGATGCATGATTTTTAAAAACAATTTTTTTACGTTTATTCGTTTTTGATAGAGAGAGAGAGACAGAGCACAAGTGGGGGAGGGCAGAGAGAGAGGGAGACACAGAATCCGAAGCAGGCTCCGGGCTCCGAGCAGTCAGCACAGAGCCCGACGTGGGGCTCGAACTCACGAACCATGAGATCGTGACCTGAGCCGGAGTCTAACACTTAACCGACAGAGACACCGAGGCACCACGCAGATGCATGATTCTTACTGCACAGAAACTCTTTCCTCAGACCTTTGTCATCAAACTGTCATGAGACCTGGTTCATGCCATCGTGGGTCAAGACAATTAACTGTATGTTTTTCCTGAACTTTGAAGAACTAACCATATTATAGACTGATCAAATTACAGGTATAATATCAGGGGCAATTCTCAAATATTTTGTATTTAAAAGAAGCTTCTGGAAGTCCAGAGGTTGACAGCAGAAGTTCAGTGCTCTCCTAGACATTTCATGTCCCTGCCATCTCTCGGAGACCACGAATGGAGCTCTACTCTCCACGGATTACCATCTGGCTCTGCACAAATGACAAAGGAAGTTTACAACTCATGAAAGAGTGTGTTCAGTTTTGTTATACGTGCTCACTCTTGACCCTGTAGATACATGGATAAAGGAAATTTCTATTATTTCTGACACTTCATGATAAAAGTTCTGAAGAAATTTTCTGTACTAGATTTCCTACTTTGTAGCCAGATAGGGTGTAGTTTCCCAACCTCTCTGCTGCACTCCTTCTGTGTTATAAACAGCATGTACAACCAGATCCCAATGAAGTCACTTCACTTTGCCAGTGACTATTTCTTATGCCTTCTTAGCAGATTACAGGTTTATTATTTTTGTTTTTGCTCATTCTCAATTACATGTGCATGTTCGGAGAGGGAGAGAGGACATTGTAACCAGGTCTGGGGTCGGAGGTCAGAAATCTGCTAGAACTCCCGCCCTAGTCTGCAAACATCTGGCAGTCCCGATGGGATCAACAGAAGCTCTCTTCATATTTTCATAACTGCGTTATGGAGGATGTTCACTGGTTTCCTCCTCGGTGAGTTTAATTCACACCAATACTTTAAGGAAGATTAGAAAAAAAAAAAAAGGGAAGGAAGAAAACATTTCTGACAGCACAGAGCTGGGTTTAATGCTCCCATCATACAAAAAATTCCAAGATAATTACAGCGTATAACAGATCTTTAAGGCTTATTTTGTGAATCAAATCAACTGTGTAGTATTTTCTGTGCCGAAGCTCACATACACCGCAAAAATGCTATATTTTTAGCCCAGATGTAGGTTTTCTGGTTTTCCTCTAAAATGATTTGCATCGGGGCAGAGGTTCTGTAAAGCCAGCTGAAAATGAAACAATGTGGGGGAGCTGCTTTTTTTTGTTCCATGTTATCGTTCAGCCTCACTTGAAATACCGACATTAAGAGATGCCCTGGCTTTCATGTCACCAACCCTTTCTAACAGCTGCACAAAGGAGTAATAGCCTTATTTTGCTTCGTGCCTCCTCTCTGAGATGCTTGCCTGTACCATCGTCCAGATTTGCAGAAGAGAACAAGTCAGAGACCCCCATGCAGACGGTCAGCTCCTGACTGAAAGCAGTCCTCAGGGGATGAGGCATGGAATCACTGAGCCAAAGCTGGACAAAGCCTAGCGTCACCAGGATTGTTACGTCCGCTCGCTGAGCACAGAGTCAGGTCTCACCTCAGGACAAGTGATGTCCCACTCTTGAGGAGCAGACCACCAAATGCAGGTGCTGCGAGCAGTAGGGTTTTTTGTCCCTTTTGTTGACTAATGTGTCCTCGGCATCTGGGAAGTGTCTGGAAGACGGTAAATATTTACTGGTGAATGAGTATCACTCCCAGCTTCTTGATCAAGACCAGAAGCCAACTAGGAATCGTACTTGACCTTACCTTACCAGGGTTGGCAGCATGAATTAGGGAGAGAAGCCCTCAGATCTAGTTCATGGCCGAGTCACTTACTTCATTCAGCCAAGTAACTTTAGGGCTATATTTCCAAGAACAAATAACTCACAGTCTTAGCTTTCTCATCTGTAAACTACAATAATGTAGGGCCTACCTATTTCATAGGGTTTCATGCATGTCAAGGCAGAGGTTTATGGCAAACTCTGAAGCTATATAGACATATTGTTGCCGGGGCGCCTGGGTGGCTCAGTCGGTTAAGCGTCTGACTCTTGATCTCGGCTCAGGTCACGATCTCACAGTCTGTGAGTTCACACCCCATGTCTGACTTTGGCTGATAGCACAGAGCCAACTTGGGATTCTGTCCCTCTCTCTCTGTCCTTCCCCTGCTTGTGCTCTCTCTCTCTGTCTCTCTGTCTCTCTCTCTCTCTCAAAATTAATAAACTTAAAAAAAAAAAAAAGAAAGAAATATTGTTGCTATCAGCAAACGGACCCTGGGATGTAGCCATTTTATTAACAGAAATGCTGGCTGGGGAAGCGTTTAGGCAGGAGCTCTGCGGCAAAGCAGTAACTCCAACCCAACAGTGATGAAAGGCCCTGACCAAAGGCGTGCTGGGAGCCATGACTGGATCGCTCCTGAGCTGGAAGCAGCCTGGCAGAAGCCGAGGAAACTAATGCAACCAGCAACCCAGAGCTGGTCAGAGAACCGCCTCTGAGGAGTGGAAGAAAACAGTGGGCTTCCAGGATGCGCTGACCCCGAAACAGCCCGCCGGGCCACACACAATCACCCTCACGGGATCTGAAGTGTTTGCCTTTCAGTTTTGATGTTCTTTTTTTTTTTTTTTTTTTTAATTTTTTTTTTCAACATTTATTTATTTTGGGGACAGAGAGAGACAGAGCATGAACGGGGGAGGGGCAGAGAGAGAGGGAGACACAGAATTGGAAACAGGCTCCAGGCTCTGAGCCATCAGCCCAGAGCCCGACGCGGGGCTCGAACTCACGGAGCGCGAGATCGTGACCTGGCTGAAGTCGGACGCTTAACCGACTGCGCCACCCAGGCGCCCCAGTTTTGATGTTCTTTTAAGAATCATCCCTTTGAGGGGCACCCGGGTGGCTCAGTTGTTTAAGCATCCGACTTTAGCTCAGGTCATGATCTTGCATTCATGGATTCGAGCCCCACATCGGGCCCAGTGCTGACAGCTCAGAACCTGGAGCCTGCTTTGGATTCTGTATCTTCCTCTCTCTCTGCTCCCCCCCTGCTTGTGCGCTGTGTGTTTCTCTCTCTCAAAAATAAATAAACATTAGAGAATTTTTTTTTTTAAAGAATCATCCCTTTCAAATATGCAAATAATTTCTTGAAAGTTACAAAATTTTCAGTGGTTCGTGTTCTACTGTAGTTTTATGCGGTTGCTTGCCTTCCGATATCTCGCACAGGATGCTCGTGGGGGTGACTATGAAGTTTGATGGGATTTGGTTGGGAGGAAAAACTCTGACCTTGGCGACCAGGGGCAACTTCCTTCAAATAGACGGTGCTCTGGGGCAGAGGGAGAGAGGTTACAGAAGCTGTAAGGGGACCTGGGCTCTGGGCTCAGGGACACCAGGGGGCAGAAGAGAGGTCTAAGGAAGAGAAAAGAAAAGCAGTTTCTTGTTACCGCTCCCCCAAATCTTACTTGGGACAGGTCGTGAATCAGGACGGAAGGTAAAAGCCTCTTCCTTCTCCTTCTCATTTCGCTTCCTGTTCCTGAGATCACAGCCCAGACCGATACGAGTATTATCATTTGTGAGTGGGGTTCCTTTTTTTTTTTAACTAAAAAAAAATCGGAATAGATAACATTTCCAATGGTTCAAAATTCAAAAGGTACAAAAGGCACTTCCAGGAAGCCTCAGCCAGTTGACTGGGGATCCTTCTGGAGCTGAGTAATCCATATACAAACAAGCAGCTCTCTCACACAAACTCTCTCTTTTCCTTAAGCTGCTATTTTTAGTGTTCAGGAACATTAAATTAAATTGGCTTTGGGGACTGCCTGGGAATCTGACAACCATTTGTAACATTTTTTTTTTTTTTCCCCTGAGAGAAACTGTGTTCTCAGATCCACACAATCAACCTAAAGGTAAATTTCTAGAACCAAGCACATTCATAAGTGGGAGACTTCCTGTTTAGATCTATAGTAAGCAGTGCTGAATAAGCAAAGATATGAAGAATGAGGAGGTGAAAGGCAAAAACTGCCTGTCTATGCCAGATTAAAGTTTCCCGTGATTTTTTTTCCTCCCCAAAGTACCTTCAAGATGGGCTTTTTAGAAGCCGACATTTATTGGGCTAAGCGTTGACGAGAAGTGAGAGCAGGAAGAGACCTTATGTTATCAAAAGTCTCCTTCCTTCGGCTACACGGAAGACATCTCCATGCAAGGGGCTTGAAGGCTGCCCTCAGAAGCCCTTTCCAACCGGCTCCCAGTTGTCGACAGTTTCTGCACCCACGGATGGAAAACCATTGATTCCAGGCTCTCGTATGGGAAATACTTTCACGAAATAAGGAGCCCAATATACACGTCTCCCTTAATGTCACTAGCTGGTACCTTCTGACACAAAGTTTGTGTTGGTTGTTCCTGCGTGACAAAGTCAAGCAAGTATGGGTGTGCTGATAATTGTTTCCAGAAACACCTAGGACCACATTGTGTTTGCAACTGGGTCGAAAGCATCTCGTCTTGGGGAGCGATGTGGTCACTCACCACACTTCACCCACACAAATAACCACAGGTTTATTACAAAGTCTGTGTATGGA
Source organism: Herpailurus yagouaroundi (assembly GCF_014898765.1). NCBI lineage: Eukaryota > Metazoa > Chordata > Mammalia > Carnivora > Felidae > Herpailurus > Herpailurus yagouaroundi. The sequence continues at coordinate 55,189,471 of NW_024412404.1, forward strand.
CTACAATGAACATCCTTGAAAGGATAAACGTTTAGATTTCTCACCAGTAAGAGGAAGTAGTTCAACAATAAAGGGGGAGTGATTAAACTCCCCCCTTTGAATTTGTTTGGACTTAAAAATTCAACTCTTCCTTTCTTGACCAGAACCTATAGTTCAGTTAGTTTTTGCTGCCTGCCCCCCCCAACCCCCCAAAAAGGAACTCCGGTATTATGAATTAATACTTGTGTGAATAATGTTTCTATCCTAGCAAATTTCTAGATTTCTTGAAGGCAGGACTGCTACATCTCTCAAAGAGAGAGACACAGAGAGAATAGATACAAGACATTCAGGTACATTGGAATTTCATGCCGTATCATACTCCTTGTTTCACACTCCACACTGCTTATATTGCACACGGTGATGTTCTCCGAAGTTGTTTGCTGAACTGAATTAGAGATCATGTCAACATACCAGTTTATTATTATTATTATTATTTATTTTATTAACACTAACTAGGTGCTAAGCTAAGCACTCTTCTAGGGGCTTCACAAATAATTTATTTCACAAGAAGCTAAACAATAAATATTAAATACTCAGTGTTTTCTGTTTAGAATTGTAGATCTCTGTGGTATCTTTAGTCATAGGATCAACACGATCTAAATTGGATTGCGAGCAAAGTCAAGTTTGCTTTATATAACTTTTCTTTGATTATGGAAGTTGTGCATATTCAGGTAGAAAAATAGAAAAACGCAGAAAAGTATAAAAAAGACAATAATTAAAAGATAACCCCAATTAGCATTTTTATTAGACATATATTTTTAATATCTCTAAAATAACTTAGCTGTAACTTTTGCTCATTCTACCAAAATAGCATCCCAGGCCCCAGTCTGTCTCTATCCCATCATGCTATTTTTTTCATGGTGGTCATTGCATTGATCACTATCTAAAATTATCTCATTTATTGAGCTTTCATTTCTTCTCCATCTCCTGCTACTAGAACTGAACACCCCTGTACTCCCAGGTGCTGGGTATACAGTTGGTGCTCGATAAATGTTTCTTACATGAATTAGTGTTCCTACTCTGTTATATATCGGATCCTTGTGATCAGTTCAGCATGACATCTCACAGCATTGTGGTTTTGGTGTAAGCATAATGTCTGAAATTATGTTACTCGAGATTACTTAGGCTCAACATGGAAAAAAGTTAGAATTTTAGGGGCACCTTGGGTGACTCAGTCAGTTAGGTGTCCGACTTTGGCTCAGGTCATGATCTCATGGTTCATGCGTTCTACCCCGCATCCTGCTCTGTGTTGACAGCTCGGAGCCCGGAGCCTGCTTCAGATTCTCTGCCTCCCTCTCTCTCTGCCCTTACCCCACTCATGCTCTGTCTCTTTTTCTCTCTCTCTCTCAAAAGTATTTACTGTAGTATTTACTAAAAAAAAAAATTTTTTTTTAACTTCAGCTAAAATTTGATGACCACCGTATCCAAAAAAAAAAAAAAAAATTCTGTACAGATTTAAGTAGCTATAGTAATGCTACAAAAAAAAAAAAATGTTTTCAGAAGTGCCAGTGAGGTCTTGTTCATTTAGGATTTTAACAGATTAATCATTTCCCTCCTGGGAATAGCATGGGCAGAAACTTGACAATGCAAATCTTAAATGAGAACCTTTTTAGCAAGGTCAATACAAAGTGCCATCGTCTCATGTCCTACAAAGCCACAGTTTTGATATTTCTCCCAGATGCTTGTTTGACAGAACACATTGTTAGGTATGCAAAATTCAATATGACAAAGGAATTCAGAGTATTAAGGGAAAATATAAATAGGGGCGTCCGCTTAACAATAATTTGTTTCCGGAAAAATTCCTTGTCATGGCCTAGGACATTTTGGGACCCACAAAAGGGGCCTGGCTTGGCGTATGGATTTCCTTTTCCTTTAAAGGATATGAAACCTCTTCATCTATATTATCACAATGTATCCATGAAGTAGATACAGAAGATGCTCCTATTACTCCCATACTACAGAGTTGGAAACCAACAACTTAACAAGGTATCTGTTAAGCAGCTGTTGCTTGCCCAGTTCTGTGCTAAGTAAAACAAGCCAAAGAGAGAGTTTGCTTTCAAGGAGCTTTAGATATAGTTTGGGAAATAAAATGAGATGTTTCAAACAATCAGAAAAAGAGAGCAAAACCAAGTGGTGCTTATTAATTATGGATGCCATTGTTGGATGAGAGACGACGGCTTGGTCAACACAGAGCAGTGACATTTACAAAGATGGAGGGAAACCGGGAAGGTAACAAAAGCAATGAGAACTATAACAGCACACGGAATTGCACGCTTGCTATGGGCAGGCACTATTCTCAATGCTTTGTGTAAACTCACTTTGCGTAGGTACAGCGACCCCATGAAGTTGATTCGATTGTGATCCTCATTTTGCAGGTAAGGAAACTGTGAGCCGCAGGATAAAAATGCTGTGAAGGCATGAAGCTAGTAGGATTACGGAAAGAATGACACAAGCTAATCGCGGACCTGGACTGGGTATCGGAACTGGAGACACCCTAGCCCAGCTGGAGAAAACAATTCCAGCAGAGGATTGTGAGAACAAAGACATCCCAGTTCTACCGAACTTTGAGTTTTAGTTTGCAATCCTTAAGGCCTTTGGGTTCAGGACCCCTTTATAACTGAGCAGTAACTGAGAACCCCAAGGGGCTTTTGTTTATGTGGGTTATAGTTATCAATATCTGGCGTATAGAAATTAAAGCTGAGAAAGTTTTTTCACATTAAAATGTTTAACATTAAAATATTCAATGACAGGGGTGCCTGGGTGGCTCAGTCAGTTGAGTGTCCAACTCTTGATTTCAGCTCAAACTCAGTTCATGAGTTTGAGCCCCGCATCTGGCTCTGCATTGACAGTGTGGAGCCTGCTCGGGATTCTCTCTCTCTGCCTTCTCTCTCTCTCTGCCACTACCCCACTCATACTCTCTCTCTCTCTCAAAAATAAATAAACATTAAAAATTAGAATACCTCCTCCTGAAAAAATTCCTTCATGCCCCTTTGCTCTTCCCTACCCTTATTCCTGGCTTCATGCAACCAGTGATCTGCTTTCTGTCACTACGGTTTTGTCACTTCTAGAATTTCATACAAATGGGATCATTCATAGTCTTTTCTTTTTAAGTTTATTTATTTATTTTGAGAGAGAGCGACAGAGAGCACAAGTGAGGGAGGAACAGAGAAAGAGGGAGAGAGAGAGAGAATCCCAAACAGGCTCCACACTGTCAGCACAGAGCCAGATGTGAGACTCGAACTCACAAACCCTGAGATCACGACCTGAGCCAAAACCGAGAGTCGGACACTTAATGGCCTGAGTCACCCAGGACCCAGATGCCCCTCACAGTCTCTTATCGTTGCCTTCTTTCACTTAGCACAATGTTTTTGAGATTGATTCATGTTGCCTATACGACTACGTTGTTCCTTTTTGTTGCCAAGTAGTATTCTATCGTAGAACCATACGACAATTTGTTTATATGTTCACCACTTGCTAAATATTTGGGCTGCTTCCCATTTGGGACTATATACAATAATGTTGCTGTGAACGTTCACGTACACACGTTTATGTAGATGTGTATTTTTATTTGTCCTAGGTAAATATCTGTGGGTAGAACTGCTGAATCATATTATTATAATTTACATTTAACTTTATAAAGTACTGACATACTGTTTTCCAAATTGGCTGCACCATTTAACATTCCAACCCAAACTACATGAGTGCTCTAGTTATTCCATATCCTGGCCAGTGCCTCGTATGGGCAATCTTTAGCACTTCACTCACGCTAGTGGATTTGTAGTGGTTTCTCACTGTGGTTTTAGTTTGTTTTTCTTGTGTGACTAGTGGATAATTGAACATATTTACATTTGCTTCTTGGCTACCTGCTTTTGCGAAGTTTCTCTTCCATTCTTTCGCTCATTTTTTAATTGGGTTGTCTTATTATTGAGTTCTAAGGGTTTTTTAGATATTCTAGACACAAAGTGTTTGTTGGATCTATATTTGGTGGACATTTTTCCCAGTCGGTAACTTTCCTTTTTGCTTTCTTAATTATGTCTTTCAAAGACCAGAAATTTGAAATCTTGATGAAACCCCTTTTATCAACTTTTTTCTCTGATAGTGTTTGGTTTTGGTGTCCCGTTTAAGAAATCTTGGCCTAAGCTAGTATCACAAAGATCTTCTTATAAGTTTTCTCTAGAAGTTTAATCATTTCAGATCTTACATTTAGGTCTATGGCCTATTTTGGATTAATTTTTGTGTGTGATATGAGATCACGGTTACATTTTGTTTTATTTTTATGGAAATATCCACTTGTTCTGGTACTATTTGTTGAAAAGACTATCTTTTCTCTATTGAATTACCTTGGTATCTTTGATGAAAATCAATTGACCATGTAACTGTGGGTGTTTTTCCAGATTCTTTAGTCTGTTCCTTGATCTATTTTTACATTAGTGCCTCATCATCTTCACGATTGTAGCTTTGTGATAAGTTAGGAAATCAGGTAGTATAAGTCCTCCAATTCTGGTCTTCTTTTTCTAAATCGCTTCGGCTATTTTAGGTCCTTTGTCTTTTCATATACATTTTAAAATAAACTTATTAATTTCTTTTAAAACCTGTAAGGATTTTGGTTGGGATTGCATCAAATCGACAGATCAATTTGGGGAAGATTGCCATCATAACAATATTGAATCTTCCAACCTACGGGTCAGCAAACTATGGTCTGCAGGCCAAATCTAGCCTATTCCTGTATGGCCTGAAGCTAAGAATGGTTTTTATGTTTTGGATGAAAAAAAAAAAAAAAGAGAGAGAGAGAATATTTCAAAGCAACCTATATGACCTGAAAACCCACCAATATTTACTATCTGGTTCTTTACAGAGTTTGCCAACCTCTGTTCTAATCTTTGACTATGGCACATCTGTCCACTTGTGTAAGCTATTTAATTTCCCTTCAAAATGTTTTGTAGTTTTCAGCGAGTGGGTCTTATTAAATCTGACCCTAAGTAGGTATTATTGTGGGCCACACTTTAAGAACCATTTCTATAAGCAGTTGGGGGTGGGGGGGAGGTGCGGCAGAGGGCAAAAGAGTTTGTTTTCTTTTTTTTTTTCAAAGAAGGCAGATTACATGGTGAAAAATACCAAAGTATTATTTGAATGACTCTATGAAGGGGCCCACAGAGGCTAGAAGCGGGGGAAAAGAAGACGAATTGCCATATTCAGATCGAGAGGGGCTAGAGACATGAGTCAGAGTGGAGGGAGAGAAGAGTGAGTAAATTCAAAAAAAAAACATTTCAAAGGGAGGAAAAGCAGGACTGGTAATGGATTGGATAAAGAGGATGAAAGAAGAGGAAGAGTCAAAGACAACTTCAAGGTTTCCAGCCTGTGATGTTAAATGGCTCGCCCATGGTGATTTTTATTTGCTTTACTTTCATCATCTGGATGCACAAATGGGATTTTCCCACATCTAGCTATTGTAGCTCCCTACATTCAGATTTACCATTGAAATTACCTGCTATCTCTTCACACCCTGTTAGTGAACAGGTAGTATTTTGATGGATGTTATACGATCAGAGAAATCCTGGGTCTTGGTGGCATGTGGAACGTAGCTCTCTCTAAGTCCTTGTTTTAATTAATTATTCCTTCATATTCAAAATCTTTTTCACTACGTGGCAACCTAAGAGAACATTATTTCTTACCACCTTGTTTGTTCAGAAATCATCAGCCCTGGAAGATATTTGTATTATTTATGACATATAAATTTGTTGTTTTTTTTTTTTTCTGATTTTCCATCCTTTGGCTTTCTTTTGAAGTCCTACTATTAAACCTCCTTAAAAATATTTCTGTGTGTTTAGTTAACAAAAGCTCCTGTAAGTTGAATCCATGCTGGGAAAAGGTTCAGGTAAGCTCTCTATATAAGCTTACAGACAATTGTGTAAATCTTCAGCCATTAAAGAGAAAGGAGAAAAAAGCCACCCCTCATTACACTGCTGTCATTTACTCTTCGTCTCCTGTCCTCTTTAGCAGCATTAAGATGGGATGTAAATTTGCCAGTTAATGCTGTTGGAAAATGGATGGTTCAAGAAGGGCAGGAATTAGAGATCAGTATTAGGTGCAGATAAGCTCCTTTCCCTCTGCAGTGGCGGCTGTTTAACATTCATGGGAAAATCATCATCAAACAGCGTTATCACAGCTCTGTTGATGGCTGAGGAACTTCATCACTATGATAATTTTTTTTATAGCTGTGAGCCAAAAAGCTCCCTTTTATTTCTGCTGTCTAGGGCTGTGATGGAAGCTTGTTTGTATGGGTAGGATACAGCCAACCCTGGGCTCCTGGGCCGGGTTTGATTTCTTGTCCCCCCCTCCCCTCCCCAACTCTCTCCCTGTGCATGTTGCACTAAACAGCCTTACTGATAAAATATATATATATATATAAAAATGGAAGTCCTCCAACAATCCTTCAAAGCATAACAGATATTTTTATGATCAGTAATTCAAAGTTTGACAAGTGATGCCATTCTGTAATGAAACTGTCATCCATTTTATTGTGAGCAAAATGCTAACTTGATAAATGGAACGTGGAGGGGAGGCGAGCAGAGGGCTGGGCGCAGGCCATTGGCGGGAAAGAAATGCCTGACTCTGAATACCTGGAAAGCAAACTATTCAAAACGGTCAAAGTATCCCTAAATAGCCTATTTCTCATCAATAGGCTGAGTCCTCAAAGCTCCTTGCCTGTAATTATTCCTTTCTGAGTCTCAAGCAAAACGCACTAGAGACGGGGTCTCCCGTAGCCTTTTCTTGGCTCTGTTCTGTTTTTATGTTTCGAGTGTTTGGGGCACAACATTGGTTGTGTTATTCTAAACTTCCCGGGTTTGCTTTAGAACACACAATCTTTGCACGTGATATTTCCCTGACATGTTTAGACATCTTCAAGTATAGGAGAGATAGAAGTCTGGCTTTTCACTCGCAGCATAGACGGGGCAGAGACGTTAGGTATTCTTCTGAGGTTGATAAGGAAACTATTCAAAGAAAATTTAAATTTATTAAGGTGCTCAAGCTGATGGCTCTTTGCAGCTTTGACTTCATTTTTGGAGGCTTAACTGCTCTAAGTGACTTCTTCCTCCTTTTGGAAGGCCGCTAGAAAGTGTAGTGCTGAAAAGCCATTTTGTGGTCTGGACAGAAAGGGACTATAACTTAAATGGTGGAGATTTGAATTCAGGATTGATTTAACTACTTCAGCAATTTACTTTCAACCCCCCACTCATTCCCTTTCTTTCCCCCAGAGCAGACTTCCAGGCCTGCCATGATGGGCTGGATTATGCTTGAAGTTTGGAGATAAGGACTTTTGTCCACCGGGCTCAGCTTAGACGACCAAACTCATTTCCCACAAGACTAGAGTTTGAATCCAGTTAGGATCCTGGAGGTGAAAGGCTGGCGCCTTATCATTTAAGTATAGCTATTTAAACATGAGTTTAAAAGAGATACTGCAGGATGGAGGGACAGCGTTGTTCCATAAGGATAATCTTGGGGAAAGCTGCCTGACTGTTCCCTAAAGATCAGATAGCCCTCTCCATCCCTAAATAGCTTTGGCCACCTCTGACTTCTCAAGATCAAGGGCCAAAGGATGCTTCCTCACTTCAAGATTTTCTGTTCCATCTCAGAAAGAAAGAAGGAAAGAAGGAAAGAAGGAAAGAAAGAAAGAAAGAAAGAAAGAAAGAGGTAAGGAGGGAGGGAGGGAGGAAGGAAGCAAGGAAAGAAGGAAGGAAGGAAGAAATATCTGAAGAGGGGCTTAATTTTCATAAGCATGCTCCTTCTTGAGCGGACTACAGGTTTAAGTCTTAACTCTATGAGCTTCTCTTTGTTGGTGGAAAAAAAAGCACAGGACCCCATCTAACAGAGCTAATGGGTATGTGTGATATGTATTCTTCTCACCAGACACCTGTAGTACACAGGCCACAGACCGCCTCCGCCCTACCTTCTTCTAACGCCTACTCAGTGATCTAACATGAGCCCCCTCTCCGCAGGGGCTGTCGCATCCAAAAGAAATTCTCAATCTTTCTTCTCTCAGTTACTGGAAACTCCACGGCACTTGCCATCACTCTTGACTTATTTATTGCCTATCTCTCCGCTATAATGGAGGCTGTCTGAGGACAGGTATTTATATCTTTTCTCTCTTTGTTTCTTTTTTTTTTTTTGCCTTTTCTGCTGTATCTCCAGTGCCTAGACCAGCTTGACGTGTGGTACATGCTCAAGAGAGACATTTGAGGAACAAACGTACCCTTGTTTGGAGCTGAAGCTGGGGAGATTTGTCGCACTGCAGCACAAACTCACGGCGACAAACCTGGCTGGTAGGGAAACCCCGAGGGCAACAGGGACATTCAGAACACCAGAAGTGATCATGAAAGACCTTTGCTTCCCGGGTACATGAAAGAAAGACAGACATTGGTTCAATTCTGAAGATGGGCCAGAAAAAACAGGTCCATAGAGAAATATGTTTTGCAGTCACCTACGATGGTACAAATGGGGAAGAGAAAACAAATGGAGGAGGGGGGTGGTTCTTGTTACCAAGGATTTCAAGAAATAATGTTTATTGCCAGTGGCCCCTTGTAGCCTTTACTTTCTGTGGAAACACAGGTAATCAATTCTCCATATTCGTTATAAAGGCTGTATGATAAAAGCCATGAGTCATATGGGACCTTCACTCAGAGTAGATGAAGAAAGGGCACCTCCAGAGGCCAGCAGGAGAGAGCCATGGCCCCAGAAGCCCAATGGAGGCCCAATCCCCGGGAGGGCTCGGGGCCACCGTCCTGTCAGCCCACAAAGCCTTGGGCATAGAACTTATGACCCACATAAAGGAAGCCGGCTGCATTTAGCAACCACAGCAATCACACATTCTCTAATTTAGTTCATTTTACACTAACAACTATAAGAAACGGCTTTAAGTTCACAAGAACAAAAGACAACGATGATAATTTCATCTGGTTCCATTCCCCCACCCCCAAGCCCTCCCATCTATCTCATTATCTTGCATTAGCCTTATTTTTTCTTGGAAATAAAGAAAAAATTAATTAACCTTTTAGTAACTAGAAACTATTACAGGGATATCTTGTATTCACAGTATGTAGGTTATGACTCAGTTATTAATTAAAGTGTTTTTTTACCTAATTTTTACTTCGGAGCTAAAAATAGTTAATCTCATAAGAATTTCATTCCAACTTTATCAAACCTATCTGTGTGTGTGTGCGTGTGCGTGCGTGCGTGCGTGTCTGTGTGTATGCACAAAGCACATGTGTTTGGCAGAAATATAGCACGGGCCAGAGTGGATGCAAACCCGAGTTATACAAATTTTTATATTCTCAGATTTCTTGTGGATATCAAGACTGCCTCTGGAAAGTGTAAAATTAATCTTACTCCATCAGAGTTTATGCCGATTAATAAATAAGAACAATAGCCTCGTCATTTTCATTGATTCTATTAAGATGATACCATCTGAATCTATTTATCAACCTTTTGAATCAGATCAAAATCTGAAAATACCTTGTAACACAGAAACCATTCTTTTGTCTCAGGGGCGTGGGAAGGGAAACAGTTGATTCTGATAGGAATGGCTGGTAGCATTTTAGGCCGAGGCCTGTTTTCCAGGATGCAGTTCTATTATGAACTATCTCTTCGTCTGCTGCCTTGATCTATGCATTTTTTAGGAAGCATATTGGCATTAAGGAATTGTAGGGAGTCACGCTTGGTGCTTGAGCCAACCATTTATTTGGGTAGCCAATCTAATGGGTATAAACAAAATGAGCTCCACGGTCATTTTGGGGGTACCTATCCTCACCTCCCCACCAACACACACACACACAACGATGATCCCACTGAATGCCTTGTAGGAATCTATTTTCTTAATGGAAGCGATGGGTTTGTTCTGATCCATTTATACTCTCTTCACCTCCACTGACCCGACACACAGCTGTGAGTGAGCCAGGTGACCAGCCCATGAAGGCAGCCAGTGGCCAGTGATAAGCCAATCGAACCATTTAGGGTCAGCCCCTGAATGCTGGCGCCAGGTCAACTAAACACAGACTCCAGGGGCCACACAGTGACATGTGAGAGCACACAGATTCGGCGGCACCGCAGGGCTGCTCGCCCCCACACCTGTTACCTGCTGGAACCGGTAGGAGGTTCCGCCCTTCACACCGCACCTCGTTAGCCATAGACCAGCCGGGCCCTGAGAAAACATCAGAACGTATCTGTCGCCTCTAACAAGTCACCGAACAGATTCTCCATTTCCTTTGTTTTGCTATGAATATTCTGCAGCTTCTCCGGTTTTATTAAGAAGCCTTTCCTTTGGTGTCTCTTTGTTCTTCTCATCTAATCTCTTAATGGAAGTTGCTAATTAAATTCCTATAGCCATTTTTTTTACAGTGTTTTGAATAGCAAAGTCTGTCGACTGCAGAAAGTGTATATTCTTATCAACACGCCTGGAGGAGTGAAGGCCTCGCTGACAGATGGCTGCCGAGGAAGGCCCAGCAGGGCTCACATCTGCAGCACCTGTCAGCAGGAGCACACACGAACGCAGCGCTGCAGAGAAGGGCCCGTTTGGGCTCAGGAAACGGAATCCAGGTTGCTAGAGTGTTTCCTTGACCCTCAAGTGGCACTTGGCAAATTTAAGCCAAGTGTTCCGGGCATGTACTTGTTTTAGCATTCTTTGATGTTGTCCCATGAACGGTCACGTAGCCCTTTAAATTTCAGCGGTATCTGGGCACCCAGGGGGCTCAGTCGGTGAAGCACTCGACTCATGACTTCAGCTCAGGTCATGATCTCGTGGTTTCGTGAGTCTGAGCCCCTCATCAGGCTCTGCAAGCTGATCCCGGGGAGCCTGCTTAGGAGTCTCCTCTCTTCTGCGCCTTGCCTGCTTGCACTCTGTCACTTCAAAATAAATAAGTAAACTCTTAAAAAAAAATCATTTAAAAAATTCAGTGGCGGGGCGCCTGGGTGGCGCAGTCGGTTAAGCGTCCGACTTCAGCCAGGTCACGATCTCGCGGTCCGTGAGTTCGAGCCCCGCGTCAGGCTCTGGGCTGATGGCTCGGAGCCTGGAGCCTGTTTCCGATTCTGTGTCTCCCTCTCTCTCTGCCCCTCCCCCGTTCGTGCTCTGTCTCTCTCTGTCCCAAAAATAAATAAAAACGTTGAAAAAAAAATTAAAAAAAAAAAATTCAGTGGCATCGACACCGAGTTTAAAAGCAGCTGACTGTCTGACATGTATGTTAACCATTCTTTTTTCTTGGACACATGTCATCAAATTGAGTCCCATTAAATTTACTTGCTGCTGTCTGGTAAGAGGCTTTGAGGCCTTCATGAACAAGGGAGAGTAGTCTTTTATGCTAAATTTACATGGAAATTAAAGATGGAGACGCTTTCCCTAAAACTAATCCCACTTTTACTCATATGTAGGTAGTCAGCTGCACAATATCTTATAGTTGTGAGTGGTTAATTGAAGGGTAATCCACCAACACAGAAATCAGTGCCAAATCAGTCCCTTTGAGATATTTGTCCTTGATCAAATGTTGGTACCTGCCTAACACAAAAATTCATTTGTTCTCTCAACATGGACTTTGTTCCTGCACAGCGGTTGTCAAGCCCTGGGTATGGGAAATAAAGTGGTCGTCATAAACTGGCTCAAAATAGCAGGCTAAGCACACATGTCTATACCCTCTCATCCCAAATGCCATAAGTCAGAAGAGGTGTGTGTGCATGTGTGTGTGTGTGTGCGTGTATCTTCATAACAGTGCTGAAAAAGATCCCTAACCAGGGATCTTGAGGAATTCCTGAAAAATAGAAAGAAAGGATGAAATAAAAGGAGAAATAAGCATAGGGCCTGGCAAAAACTACAGCTCAAAAAGGAAAGAATTGTTGCTGACATAGAAGTAATTCTGGGAGAGCTCCAAGTACAGAGGCAAAGGATAGAAAAAGAGGCCTAGTATGCTTAAAACTCAACCACGGGATTTCATCTATCCAAAAGAAATGTGTGCACTGGTATGTATGAATGAGGATGGGCCTTGCTGCCTGATTCATGGCAATGGAACAACCCGATGGTCCATCTACAGATGAATGGGCTACTACGAAACTGTGTGGATTGCTAGGTACTGACGTGAAAAGATCTCCAAGACATGACGTTAAAGGAAAAAGCAAGTGGTAGAAAAACAGAGTGAAACTGAAGATTAGGTAGGTAGGTGGGTAGTAGGTAGGTAGATGATAGATGGATAGACGGATGGACCAACAGACAGATGGATAGGTAATACGTGGATGGACAGATAGATGGAGTACCTGTACACGTGTTTGTGAATGTCAAGATAAAAGTCTGGAAGGAGGCTTGTCAGATGGTTATCAGAATGTAACTTTAAGACAGAGAGTGAGGGTACAGTTAGGGTGAGGGGGATGTTCACTTTTTATCATGTTCACGTAGAGCCATTCGAATGGGTCATGTGTGTGATGATAGATGCGTAAAAGAAACCAAAACAAGATGACAAAAGCACACGTACTTCCCCTCCTTGAGAAGTTTGCGTGGGAGATAAAGGCAGGTAGGAAAACTGATTGGCATTTCAATGAAACAGAGGCATTAATAGAGTAATTTCAAGGTGGCTCAGCACCCTCCCCCAAAAAGGCACAGAACCCACTCTGGATCACAAAGGGCTTCCCCAAAGCAGTGGTGCCTAAGCTGAAATCTGAAGCAGGGGCAGCCTTGGTCAGATGGACAAGCTCTCCATGGACCGTGAAGGTCCATGTCAAGGCACCCCACCTCCCTCCTGGGTCTGCTGGGCAATGAGGTGGCCAGCCCCTCGCTTAAAGGAGTGGGGTGTCAGAACTCCAGACCAGAGGGTGAGGAGCCATGCGAGGAGCAGCACCTCCCACCAGTTCAACCCTCCCAGTCTACCTTCTTCCAGCGAGATCCTGGGAGCCAGGAGAATTGGTAAATTGTGTGAAACTGACTATGAAAAACCTATCTAAAAGTTGGGTCACCAGTCAGAACTCTTCCCTCACAGTCTGGCCTATTGACCACACCCATGATACCCTCACTCTTTCCCACCTGACCAGGTACCCAGATGCCCTCTGCAGGTGGCCAAGAAGATGCAAGTAATGACAACAGACCGGTCACCCCCTTTCTTCATGCTTTTTTTCTGCCTTCTACAGAGATCAGCCAATATTAACCCCTGCCCAGAAACCTTCACCTCAAGAGGTCTAAAACCTTTCTGAAAATTTATAAGTGGGGACAACCGCCTGGCCCAGTTGGTAGATCATGTGACTCTTGATCTCAGGGTTGTGAGTTCAAGCCCCACGTTGGGCGTAGAACTTACTTAAAAAACAAAAAAAATTACAAGTGGATCAGTCAGTCCTTCAAGGACATGGACTGTAAGCCAAGTGCAAGGAGTTACCATGCTATGGTGGGAAGGAGAAACACTCAGTAAAAGCAGAGAGAGATGAGTTGTATTCTGGGAAGTAGCAGCTCGTACATGTCCAGAAACACCAGGACTTCCTATATGTGGCTCTTTTCTGAGTCAAATACTGGCATCCAAGGAGAAGAGATGTGGCGGTCTGTACATGACATAGCCCTAAGGAATGCAGATGGCCTGTGCCTGTGGCCCCTCAAGAGAAAATGTGGGGTGGCCACGCTCACAGAATATTAGTTTCCTAGGGCTGCTATCACAAATTACCACAAACCAGTGGCTTAAAATGGCAGAAAGTTATTCTCTCTCAGTTCTGGAGGCCACGAGTCCCAAATCAAGGTGTCCACTTAGTACTTAGTGCTTTCTTGATTATGTCCCAGCTCGTCCCAGTTCTAGGGCAGAGCTCTTGCTCGTGACGTTCAACTTCTGGTGGCTCCAGACGTTCCTCAGCTGACGGCAACATCACTCCAATCCCTGGTCTGTCTTCATCTTGCCTTCACCCTGGTGTCTGTGTCTTCACCTTTTCTGTCTCTTATAAGGACATTTGCCATTGGATCTAAGCTCCAGTTGGATAATCCAGGATGATCTCATCTCAAGATCTTTAGCTTAATTACATCTGCAAAGACTCTTTTTCTAAATAAAGTCACAGTCGAAGGTTCTGGGGATTAGGATGTGGACATATCTTTTGGGGGAACATAATTGAACCTCCTACAGATGCTCAGTCAGCTTCTTTGGTTTTCCCACGTCCTTCATTCCCAATTGTTTCCACCAGGGTTGGGTCCAGTCTTAGACCCTATACTTGTCTTGCCATCTAGCTAGAATATTGTTTTGGGTAGAAGGGGAATAATGGAGCTAATAAAATGGTGTGGTTTTAGAGATGAGATTCAGTATCCTCATTATTTTGATGGAAAAACTGCCAGAAAAAATTCAGTTTCTTATCCATGGTCACAGTTAGTAACAACGCCGGGACTAAAATCTGGAGGCTTTTTTCACTACTCCATGCTCTGGGTATAAGAATCTAAGTAGTTATGTTTGACCTTGGTTACAAATTGGGTAACTGATGACAGTGCTTTGAGGAAGAAATGCTAAAAGTAGGTAGCATTCATCTTGCAACTCCTTATCCAGTAGCAGGACCTTGGAAATCCACCCCTGCAGCTTCCTTCCTTCCTTTCTTCTTTCCTCTCTTCTTTCCTTCCTTCCAGCCTTCCTGCCTTCCTTCCCTCCAGGGTTATTCAAACTACTTAGTACTTTCTGCTTAGGTCTTAGTTTGTGCCCAAAAATGAATCTGTCTCCTTATTTCAATTTAGTTTTGGTGCACTAAACTGTGCTTTGCTCCAATGAGAGAAAAAACCTACCCCAAATGCAATGAAAACAAAACATTTTAGTTCAGTTAGTTCACTTGAAGAAGTGTCACTGAGGCCTTCAGTTCAGTCTGGTAAGCCAGGGAGTAGGATAGCACACTTCAAAGACTGGGCAGTATTTTTCTTGGGACCTGAATTAGGAAAGAATGGAGGTGGGGGCAGGGGGGAGGCTCCCTTTGGACTCACTTACAAGGTTTGGCTTGATAGGGGCACTGGGTGCCTGTGAATATCTGTTATGTAATACACACCCCAAGCGTTGTAAAGTCATTCAGACAATTGTCAAACTTGAGAAGTTCCCAACTCATGAATATTGCAGATAGCCCATTTTCTTCACCTTCAGTTGAATCTGATACTTTTGAATAGGCTGTGAGGTGTTCAGGACCTTATCTGAGCCAGTGCCGCTGAGCTGAAAGGAGGTGTGAATGGGTGAGGGAGTCATTCAAAAAATGCTTTTATTTGGTTTCAGAAACACTCTTTGTTTTGATGTGCTTAGAACATCATCTATTTGAAGTCTGGCTCCAGTAGAGTTTTTATCTCCAAAGCAAGGAAAATATGGTAATTTTAAATAAATAAACCACCACAACAAAATGCATTTTCTTAAAAAAAAAAAAAAAGTTTCCAAGAGATTTGTGCATTTCGAACCTGGGTAATAACCTATGTAAAAGTCTAAACAAATGAATCTAAGCCATAGTCCATCTTTCTCTTTGTTCTGTATGAAAATATTCACATCTATCCAACTAAATTAACATATATTATCACAAATGTGTCATTCTCAAATTTCCTGAACTCAGCTTATCACTCACTATTCTTTTTTTGCTCATGACTGTCTTTGTGAAAACAAAACAACATTATTCACACCAATAAGTGTAACAGGCATAATGGGAGAAAGCTTGGCTTTTCCTTTCTTCACCTCCCTAGAGTCGCCTCTCTGAGAAGGAATTGTAGGACTCTATGTTCTGTTAGTGAACCCCACGCTCATTTGTCCTCTGCAGTCCCTTTGTGCTCTAGAATTCAGCATCCAGGAAAAATCTAACTCCTGCCTTTCTTCTGCAGTTGAAAACAGTATATCTTGTTTAAAGAGAAATACTCAATTCTCTTTGCTATCTTAATTCATAGGTGGTTTAAATGGCTAAGGGAAGAAAGCCTCAGTAGATGGTCTCCTAATACTTCAATAAAAAATTAAATAAACTATTTACTTAAAGCTCCATTGGAAGCCAAGCTCCTTTGGAGAATTTGGCCAGACCGAGGAATCATGTGTAAGACTGGAGATAATTGTATTTGCATGTATTCCCATATCTGAGAGTGAATGTATGTCATAAACACTCTGATATATACCAGTGAGAAACATGATGTGGGCGTCTGGAAAGATAGGGGGAAAATATCTCAGCCCACTCTGAATTATAATTCAGAACAGGAGGACAATCTCCTGAAAAGATTCCTGCTATGTCCACATTTAGGACTCAGAACCAACAGCAAAGAGATGTTTCAGAATGTTCTAGTGTTAGTGGGGTACTAGGAGTATAGACCTTCTTCAACTTACCATGGGGTTACATACCAATAAACTCCTGGTAAGTTGAAAATACCGTAAGTCAAAATGCATTTAACCCTCCTAACCTCATAGCTTAACCTAGCCTACCTTAAACGTGTTCAGAGCACTTACAATAGCCTACAGTTGGACAAAATCATCTAACACAAAGCCCATCTTACAGTTAAGTGTGGAATATCTCGTGTAATTTATTAACATCTGTGCTGAAAGTGAAAAAGAGAATGGCTGGATGGGTGCAGGATGGTTTTAACTATGTCAGCTGTCTACCCTTGTGATTTTGTGGCTGATGGAGAGCTGTGCTTGCCGCCATGAATGACAATACAAGAGCGTATCATACAGCATATCGCTGGCCCCAGAAAGGATCCAAATTCAAAATCTGAAGTACAATTTCTACTGAACGCATATCATTTTTGTACCATCGTAAAGTCAAAAAATCGTGAACCATCGCTAAGTTGGGGATGGTCTGTTACTTTTAGATTTCACCATTTAAAGCAACTCACTGTTAAAAATCATGTTCTGGTTTAAATGAGCCCTCTTTCAGGACCTTAGGAATGACACAGGAACAGGTTACAGTTTTCTGACTTACTATGATAGATTTCTTTGTGTTGCTCTCGTGGCAAATACCATTCACATAGGTTGCCAAATACTTGTGGATTACGATCATGCCATGAAATAGCTTGACACTTGTCATTTTGGCAATATAAAAACTTAGGTATAAAACAATTTACTTAGGGCCACCTGGGTGGCTCAGTTGGTTAAGTGTCTGAGTCTTGATTTTGGCTCAGGTCATGATCTCACAGTAAGTGGGTTCAAGCCCCACATCGGGTTCCACGCTGACAGAACAGAGCCTACTTGGGATTCTCCCTCTCTCTCTCCCTCTCTCTGCCCCTCTCCCACTCATGCTGTCTCTCTCAAAATAATAAAATAAAATAAAATAAAATAAAATAAAATAAAATAAACAGCTTGGGGCACCTGGGTGGCTCAGTTGTTTAAGGGTCTGACTCTTCATTTTGGCTCAGGTCATGATCTCGCAATTCGTGGGTTCAAGCCCCACATAGGGCTTCACGCTGACAGCCTGGAGCTTGCTTGGGATTCTCTCTCTCCCTCTCGCTGCCCCTCCCTAGCTTTCTCTCTCTCTCTCTCTCTCTCAAAATAAATAAATAAACGTAAAAAAAAAAAACTTACTCAGGGCACTTGGGTGGCTCAGTTGGTGAACCATCCAACCCTTGATTTCAGCTCAGGTCATAATCCCAGGGGCTTGGGATCGAGCCTGCATGGGGCTCAGCACTGAGCATGGAGCCAGCTTAAGATTCTCTCTCTCGTCCCCTTCTCTTGCCCCTCCCCAACTCCCACACGTGCGTGCACTCTCTCTCTAAAAAAAAAAAAAAAAAAAAAAATTAAAATTAGAAAAAAATTAAAACAACTTCTTCATCTTTGTCTAGTGCTTATATTTCTTACAAACTTTTCAGTAAGTTCACTTTTACAAAAAATTTTAATGTTTATTTATCTTTGAAAAAGAGAGAGACAGAGTGTGAGCAGGGGAGGGGCAGAGAAAGAGAGAGACACAGAATCCAAAATGGGCTCCAGGCTCTGGGCGGTCAGCACGGAGCCCAACACGGGACTCAAACTCATGAGCCATGAGATCATGACCTGAGCTGAAGTCAGACGCTCAACTGACTGAGCCACCCAGGCACCCCGGTAAGTTCATTTTTTTAAATCAATATATTACCAAGACTTAGAGGCTGCGGAGGCCAAAAATACATTCTAACCATGACTATCAGAGACACACTAGTGACCAATAATCCATCTTAACGATGACTGTCAGAAACATGAACTTGGTCCAGAATGACTAAAACAGACGGGAACTTTGATGTACCCTGGATTTTTATTTCTATTTTGGTTTAAACAGCCCCTACCTCTTTCTCCAGCATCTTAACAATATGTCCAGATTTCTACCATTAGCCTTGCATATTCTTTTTTTTTCCAAGAGAAATTTAAGGTCTCATCAACCATTGTGGCTAGGATATTCTGGTCCATTCCCATCTTGGCCAGAGGTTGGCTTATAAATCATCTACGATGAGCAGAAGGTGTGTGCAAACTCCCTCAAGAGCAAGCAGGTAAATTATCTCTTAATTCTGTTCAGTCACCATGGATCAACATTTATTACTCTTGCTCAAAATTACAAAGTTGGTTCATGCCTGGATGCTTGTTAAGCCTGTGGGACTCAAGAACTCTAAACCCTACCAGGCATTGACAGGCAGAATGTCTGCAAAATGACTCTGAAAACATTAAATCTTCATGGCTTGGAGATTAAGACTCTCCCCTTAGTGGAGGCATTTTCTAGTACAGAGTGTTAAAATCCACTTGCCTTTGTTAAAGCATCAGTGTTCCCACATTTTTCATCTAAGCTATCAAGGAGACAAACAGACATGGAGATATATTTTTGGTACTAGAACACTGCCATATCGGGCAAACACAGAACTTTTTTTGAAAAAGGCTTGTGAGTAAGCCTTCTTCTGAAATAAGGCTTTGGCGAAAACAAGAAGAGAGAGAGAGAAAAAAAAGCTACCTACTCTGATTAAGCTCACAAAGAGACTACAGTGCTTCACATTATCTTAAGAAAAACAAAAGCCCAAAAGCACAGCCCACAGCCTTTCCAGTCAAGTAGACAGACATTAAAGTACATTAGCACTATCATTTGTATGTCTATAAATATCAATAAAGTATGTGATTTGGCTTCAGTTTCACACAAAGAAGGGGGACTATCCTTTTCAGGAAATTTCACAGAGACACTCAACAACAAAAGTTCGGTAATTGAATCTTTGGGAAGCTCACTAATGCTAAGTTCAAAATTGCAGGTTTTAAACTAATGTACCTGATAAGTGACCCATTACTGAGTAACCCGACCTTCCCAGTCCTGGTTATCTGTAACGGAGAAGAGTCTCCCTAAAACAGAACTAATGTGTTCACATCTACATTCATCTCTGAAGTCAAAAAGAGGCATTCTTCCTAGGCTTTATCTGTTCCCAAATGTCTGCCTCCACCAGAAGTGATTTCGCACCCCTGAGGCAGCTATGCAAATGATGCCAATATCTTTGTCCGATAGGTGCTATTTCTTACGGATCCACGGGATACTGTCCCCCAGACCATACACTTTCACAGCGGACTCGCTTTTACGTGTAACAGGGCTACAGACCCCGAGCCAAATGGGGGCTGCGCCTCTGTTGCTCCTAGACCCTGAAGGACCTGAAGGCTTGAACTGGTGTGCGTGTGCATGTCTGTGTGTGTGTGTGTGTGTGTGTGTGTGTGTGTGTGCGCGCGCACGCGTGTGTGTCCGTTTGTCTGTCGGGGGTGTGGGCCGTCCATTAGAGATTTTCCTCTTCTGTGTCACACTGCTTCCAACTTTCTCTCAAGCACAAGTTCCTTCTTGCAAGGTGTCATGATGCTAATAGAGAGGATTTGTAGAGCCTCCCTCCGTCAAATTTATTCGCGCAGGGCCACTTATCACTGCTAGTGGTTTGAAACCTCTATCTTTTTTCTCCTTCTGAGTTGCAGACCTTATTTCCAGAGCTGAAATAAACATGCTCCACAAACCATTCATTATTCAGTAACACGTTAGGAGATAATGTGAAAAAGGTAAAACGTATTCAAGATGACGCGCTTTTCCTGCCTCCCTCCTGTGGCAACGTGAAGAGCAACTCTGGTAAATATATTCTTAATGTGCCCAGCTTTATATGGTCCCATTGAGATTTAAATAATTTTCCTTTTTGAATAGTATTTTTTACTTGTACTGAATTAAGATGATCTCTGTGAGATCCGGCAGGTAGGATGGTGAGTAGATAACTGGGAACGGGGCTACTGCTTCTTTCCGTGGCAATCTTGACTGGCCCAGAAATTTCCATGAGTTCATTTCATGGAATTCATTTCCATGAATGAGTCTATCGACACACATGAATTTATGTGTTGGATCTTACCAGTCCAACAGAATTAAGTTAATAAGTACAATATTTGGCAAATACATTCAAGGCAAGTGTTTAATGTCCCTACGGGGGGAGGGACAGTAGCCTGCTGCATAGAACATTCGTTTTCTTTCACCAACCTCTCAACTTGGGATAGTTCCCAAGAGACATCACAGGAGGGAAGAAAGGGATAAAAAGTCTCTCTCTGAAAAACAGGGGCTATAATTTTTTTATGAGACACTTTTAGTCCTATAATTTCTCGAATTCAGAAGTTGTGTCTACGAAAAACAAGAATTCTCCAAGATTCAGAAAGCTTTTCTTTTTATAATGACCATTCAAAGGAGGCACTTTGTTATTAAAAGTTTGCCTATCCCCCCTCCATCCCCCCCCCCCCCCCCCCCCCCGGGCCCCCAGGTGGCTCAGTTCGTTTAAGCCTCCGACTTCAGCTCAGGTCATGATCTCTTGGTGGTTCCTGAGTTTGAGCCCCGTTTCTGGCTCTGTGTTGACAGCTCAGAGCCTGGGGCCTGTTTCAGATTCTGTGTCTCCCTCTCTCTCTTCCCCTCCCCCACTCACTCACATGCTCTCTCTTGCTCTCTCTCTCTCAAAAATAAACATTAAAAAAAATTTTGGCTAGATTCAGAGGGAAAAAAAAGGAAATAGCAATCTCCCATTTACTCAGAATGGATTAAGAATATTAAACTATTCCAAATATGAGAGTCATCATATATATTAAATATGGATTACTAATTTCAAAAGAACCTTAGTAAACTTAAGGACACCAAATTCTAAAACTATCCAGAATAAAATTCCACTAAATTCAGGCATTTGTGAATGCTGAGTCTATCAGTTAGCATCCCATAATCCTACAGTTATAGAAAATGTATGAGATTGAGCTGGCCACATGTTGAATGTATTAGAATATACCTGGGGAAGTTGACATTTTAAACAAATCTGAGATTTGGGCTTATTGTTGTCAACTGTTTCTTTCCAATAAAAGTGGAGCACAGTATGTGAAAAAATCAAATCAAGTCCTGAAGATGTAACAGTGTGGAAGTTACGGGCACCAGTAGATGCCAATAGATAGCAGAGGTTAGTTCCAGAGCAGAGGTTCTCAAACACACACATACGTCAGAAAAACAAAGGCCGAGTTGGAACAGAGTGTGGGCTCCGCCCTTGGGGGGTTCTGATTTAGTAGGCTTTCAATGGGATCCAAGAAAACGCATTTCTAACAAATCCCCAGGTGATGTCAATGCTGCTGGTCTGTGGACACCATTTTGAAAGCTATTGCTCCAGAGTTAAGTGAAGGTTGGCTGGCTTGTTTGCTTCTCAGTTAACTTGACTGGTTAAAGTAAACTCAAATAACTCCATCCCTAAAAATCCCTTTTATTCCCTCGGAAATACAGGTTAGCCAGACTGATCAGATTAACAGATTTTTATTTTATATTGTACCACCTTGATATGGAATCATAAAATTTTTACGCTCTGACCATACAGAGCATTTGAGCATTTCAACACATATGCATGCCGTGTTTAAGCCAGATAGACCTGGATTCATACATAGCTTTGTGTTTTCCAACTATATAACTCTAGGCAAGTCCTTTAGTGGCTCTAAACCTCAATCCCCAGATTTATGAAGTGGGACTAATAATACAAGCCCCAGTCGATTGTTGTGAGGGTTATAAATGCAAAGATCATACTTAATGCACCTAGCAGAGTTGTACATAATATTATCTACTTGTTTCAAAAGATTCAATTTGGTAAAGTTCTAACTACTATGGGAAACTGAAGATAGCTCAGATATAACTATATAGCTCTCTCACACAAAGCTGTGGACTTTGCTATAATGATGAAACTCCCAATATAAAATACGACAACATTCCATAAAGTACCGATTAATTACAATATAAAGGCTGACTTAATTTTCTGATTAGCAGAAGTTTTTGAAGCTCTTTGCTTCTACCCTGGCTGACATTCCCTTTAACTCCCCTGCCTTACAAAGTAATGTATTATCTCCAAATAATCTGTTATTGTTGAGTTAGATTCATACACCGCTTCAGAATCACTGTTGACATCAACTTGCCATCACAGTCAAAGAAGGTAATGGAAAGCATATTTATTGAGTGAGTTGTGATCCTAGAATATGATCTGTATCTTAAAAATATATCTATATAATTCCTGTTATAAATTAGACTTCTTATTGTGCCTTCTTCACCATGAAAAAAAAATAGAGCACAGGAAAAAATTCTAGTAAGTAAGTTATTTAGTTAGTTAGGACTTAGTAAATTGATAATGTAATAATATTTCTCAGGACATTGGAGGAATACAAAAGTTGCAGTTCAACTGACGTACATGGATTGTTCAAGCAATGAATGGTTATACTGATCGTGTAGGAAGTGGTGTTTTGGTCCTCTTCCTCCCAATTCATTGACTTAATGTGCTTCACAGACTGATAGTCTTTGATGAACCTCTCTATGCTGAAGTGCAGATTCCACTGATCTCTTCATAGTTGGGGTTATTTGGTCACCATTACATATCATCCAAATGTCAAGGCAAGAAGTCTTAGTTCCCCATGTGCACTGTGGCGGGTGCCAAAGAAGGCGGCTTGCCTTTAAAATGTCTCTCTCGGAGCACCTGGGTGGCTCAGTCGGTTAAGCGTCCAACTTCAGCTCACGTCATGACCTCATGGCTTGAGGGTTCGAGCCCCGCATCTGTGCTGACAGCTCGGAGCCTGGAGCCTGCTTCGGATTGTGTATCTCTGTCTCTCTCTGCCCCTCACTCACTCACACTGTCTCTCTCTCCTTCAAAAAGAAATAAACATTAAAAAAATTTTTAGCCTGTGCACTGAAGGATATTTAGCTCTCCCTGGCTTCTACCCACACGATACCAGTAACAACTTCCTCCCTAAGTTAAACAAATGAAAAATGTCCCCAGAAATTGCCAAATGTTACCAGAGGGGCAAAATTGGCCTCCCCTGCCCCTAGTTAAGAACTACAACCTTAAAGGCCAGGCCTGGATTTGAATAACAATGGGACATTTCACCTTGCTGTTCCCTCTGTTGTTAATTGGCATGGAAATGACCAGAGACTTCTCTGTGCTGCTGGCCCTTTATCTCTTCCTACTAATTCATTTGATTAGGAAAGTAAAGCAGAGAGATTTCTTCATCCCAACAGTCTTATCTGTTATGTCAGATACAAACATATTCATAGTAGAGCTTTTAAAGCTAGTCACCTAGGTGATAGATGAAAAATGATAGATGGATGGATGGATGGAGAAAGAGAGAGAGAGGGTCTTCAGGATTTTTTATTTTAGAACAAATTTCTGAAGGGCTTACATGCACAGTCCAGGCAGGCAAACTTCACCTCCCTGGATGGTTAGAGAATGACTGTACCAGTTCCTTGAACTCCTTGATTCACTGGAAGTCATCAAGAGAGCCTTACGAAGCACTTGCATATGAAACATCTCCATAAAACACTTTTTATATTGAGAATAATGAAAAAATTATTTATGGCTTACACAATTAAAGTGACTCAAGGTATTAATTTTGGTTATGAATTTTCATTGTCATTTGGTGGCATAAGGAACAGATGGCAATGAATTCTCTTTGGTTTGTTATACATGTGAGTATATATTAGAAAGCAAATTTCTTGATATGGACATTTTTTACGATAGTTTCATCTTTTTCCTCCAAGTAGAATTCAAAAAATAGGAAGAAACCTACATTCATGCCTGAAGGTATTGTGTAATATGTCAAAGAAGTGTGAGAGGCGCTGCTACCCTCAGAGGGCTTACTCACAATCTATTTGAGCAGATAACAGACACTGAGACCCACGAAGGAAGGAGAATACTGCTATAAAACGGACCAGCATGAGCTCGATGTGTGATAGAGGACAAGAGATTTGGAGAAGGAAGCTCCTTGAAGGCCAGAGTCCTCAGGAAAGGTTTCATAAGGGGCGTTGCACCTGGCCCTGTGTAGATGGCTGCACAGGGGCCACTTCCGGCTACAGAGAAGCCGAGACTTCGAGCTGGAGAGTGGTGGGGCAGCTGGACAGAGTTCAACACGTTTATGGCCATGACCAAAGGGTATTTGTAACAGCCCAGTACTACAGAATACTAAAATACGCCACGTTCTGGTTAACTATCATTTCCTTATAATAGTAAAATCGGAAAGGAATCTAGGAACAGAAATAGTGACCTAAATCAGAAGTAACGTGAAGTTTGAGTCACTTATTGTAGGAATACCATCGTTGTAAAGTAAGTCAGACATGCTGAAGGAACCATGAGCATCTCCACCCTTCAGTTGGTTACGTATCTTACCTATTCAATTTGGTGGTAAGATCTGGATTCGCTCATTAGTCAGCACACATCAAATGGGCGTCTACCACTCACCAGGTGACTCCTGCTATTCCAAGAGCTGGGGGTGCAGAAGCAAACCCAACAGAGAAGGCCTCTGTTCTCATAGACCTTGCTTGTCTCATGCAGGCAGACCGATAACTAAGCAGCAAATAATCAGAAGGTGATTCTAGAGAGTAATGTGGCCAGTGGAGAAAATTAAATGGTATAATGTGTTAGAGCAGAAGCCTGCAAACTGGTCTACAACCAAATCCAGCCCTCTGCCTGTTCTTCCTAGGTCCATTAGCTAAGAATAACTTTTACATCTGAACCCCAGCCAAGTGAAATCTTATCCTCCCAAAAAAGGATTCCATTCTTCCCATTGGTAGACCTACGTTACAAAATATTAGACTCAACTGTGTTGTTCTATTTTGAATTTCATTCAATAAAAAACTGTGCAAATTTGTTCTCCTTCCTGTCATTCACATACCTACGTAGCATCCTCAGTTTGCCTCATGGCCTACTATCTGTCTCTTTACATTAAAAGGTCAGCCTTAGGGACACCTGGGGGGCTCAGTCAGTTAAGCATCCAACTTCGGCTCAGGCCCTGATCTTGAGCCCCGCGTGGGTGTCTGTGCTGACAGCTCAGAGCCTGGAGCCTGCTTCTGTGTCCCCCTCTCTCTCTACCCCACCCCCACTTGTGCTCTGTCTCTCTCTATTGTTCAGAAATGAATAAATATTTGAAAACATAATGATAAAAGGTCAGCCTTAAAAAGAAAAAAAAAGCAAATGCTACCATTTGCTACAACAGAGATGAACCTTGAAGACATTATGCTAAACAAAATAAGGCAGTCACTGGACAAAGGCTACACGATTTCGTATACATGAGGTATCTAAAATAGTCCCAACTCAGTAGCAGAGCACAGAATGGCAGTTGCCAGGGGCTACAGGAGGGGGAAACAGGTAGTTTTCACTCAACGGGTACAAAGTTTTATCCATGCAAAATGAGTAAGTTCTAGAGGTCTGCTGTACAGCATAGCATATATAGAGTTAAAATAAAATATCGTGCTATTTAAAATATGATCGTTCTCATGTTGAATGTTTTCACAAAATACACACACACACAAAAGAACACAAGGAAATTCTGGAGGTGAGATGTATTCAGTACCTTGATTGTGTTGATGATTTCGCGGGGAAATGCATATGTCCAAACTCATCAAAATGTATACATTAAACATCTGAAGTTTTTTTGTCTATTAATTATATCACACTGAAGCTTAAAAGCAGTTTGCCAACCCATGAGTTAGAGGCCGAGAACAGTGGTGGGGAGAAAGGACAAGGAAGGGCTCAAGTGGTAAGGGGAAGCCTCTCTGAGGCATTGACATTGGAGCTGAGACCTGAATGGCTACTGCTGCCACCCACCAGCTGTGTGACCTTGGGATCTCCCCTTCCTTGCTTACAAAACATCCCATCTGAGCTATACCATCTTCCTTCCCTAATCACCAGCCCCCCCCCCCCACCGCCCCCCGGCCACCAACAACGTTTCTCCATTGATGAACATGGCACACGCCCCAACACTGTTTGCCTTTCACCTCCCACCTCCACCCACTCTTTGAGTATGGAGAAGAAACAGTCCCAGCGGAAGGGATGTTTTCGGTTCTCCCTTTTTGCACACATCCTACCATTCGGCAAAACTCACAAAAGCCCTGTAAATCTGAGTTCTACAATTAACCTGCAATTCCTCGACAAGACATTCAGGAAGTGGGTGAAAGTTTATCAGAGCGCAAGGCAAAATGCCTTCCCCTCTTCCAAACACTACTGGAAAACAGCCCGCACTTGCTCTGAATTATTGTGGTCTTTCAAAGTCTATACAAAGTAATATGCAAGGAGACAAAGCTATTTTACCAGGCAGACAGATATTCCAAATTACTGGTTCTTAACAAGCATGGTAATACATCAGTCAAAAGCAATAAATTTAAACTTAATGAAATCTCAATTTGCCTACAGTGCATTTCACTTTGACATTTTCTATATTGCCACGGTGCTTTGATAAAGTTTTTTAAAATGCAAAGAAAGTGTCTGTGAGGCTAAAGACCAGACTTGGTGCCATTGTGGCCAAGGCAACATTACAGTACTTAAGTGCCATCACTCCGTGCCTCCTGGCGGGTAATGCCCCGACGCTAACACAGGTTCGGTTTTCATTATCATCGTATGATTATGCATTTTACTGCATTTAACTGATAATACAACTACCAGCTCACCTTAAAAGAATTAGCTTGGAGGTTTCATTGCTTCCCAAATGGAATTCATTTGACAAACAAATGACAATTAGCCTGGTCTCCCTGTTCTGCGTCAGGATGCTTTTTGATTGAACCTAGACCAATTTACAATTTTTAAATGAGTTTAGACATTTACATTTAAAATGTCTAGAGGAAATTAGCCCTGGGACATCCAACAGCCAAAATGCTTTTTGAAGTTGATTATTATTTGATCTAGTACCCTCTACCTGTACATTTTGTTCCAACTTCAAAGTTTGAGAATGTAAATGCCACCTCACCTCAAAGCACAGGGAGAAACTTAAAAGCGGTTTTGCTCATTATGTTATGCAAAGGAGCCCATATTTTAATATTCGTTTAATATGGTTAGTTAGCTTTAATGACACCAGTGTGACAGTGTCATAGTTTTGGAATCTGAAAGCACTGATTGAAGTTTCTGGCTGCTGCCTCTATCTTTCTGCACAGAAAGGAAGCGTGCCCTTTGAAGGACAGACCAGCTTCCGGGTGCTTCCATTATGGGGAGGACAAAAGTGATAGCGTATAGATGAAGAGTTCACCTGTCCCAGTGAAGAAAGCAAAAAAATCGTGATATCAGGGACCCCAGAGGCCCTCGACTGTCATGTTTCAATCCTGTGTGTTTTGTGAGGGCATGCCCTTGCCTCCCCTACTGCTGAGGAAACTGCTGGAACTTCCATTATAAACCACTGGAACTTCCAGTGAGGATAACCCAGCCACAGAAACTGGCATTGCTCTGAAGCGAAGCCCTCTAAAGTCCAGTTGAGAGCACATCCTATTTATTTATTATTGCTAACATTGCCACGATGCTGTCAAAATGAGGAGATGCTAGCCCTTGGTCCACGCCAGGTGGTTCAATGGCGAAGGTGAAATACGGTGAGGGGGAAGGTCACAAATGTGTATTGTCGCATCATCATCCTGTCCCCGCCAATCCCTCCAGAGGCCTGAAAGTCAGTACTATCCACAACGCATTCAAAGAGACACTCTAGAGAAAAGGCCATGGGACCCAGCACCGAGGGCTCTGTCGGTCCGGATCTGTGTGGAATGATCATGCCTCTCCCACATCATCCCAGGGAGCCCCCAGAACAGTTTGAGCGTCTAGTTTTGTCTCCTACACTGGGACACACGCCACATGTTTTCAAAATAATTTTGAGTTCAAAAGAATTCCCCGATGATAACACCGAATACGCCCCGCGCAGAATTCATGGTTTGCAAGACTGTTTTCTGTAGAAATGTGAGATGCTGAATAAAGTGACCCAGCCCCTCGTTAGACTTCCCAACAGTGTCACAGGGCAAGAATGTCAGGGAAGCGTGAACTAACCCAGGTCACAAATGTAGAAAATGGCCCAAGAGGGCACGAAACCTGCTCTAACTCTGAATCCCCTGATCCGACCGCCACATATGGTGAAAATGGAGACACACACACACACACACACAAACACACACAATTTTGAATGTCCTTTATTTTTCATCCAGGATGGCTTCAGTTTGCTGCAGCAACGATGAAATTTACCCCAGGCCCTGAACTTCTAAACTCTGGGATTTCCTATCAGCTCCCCTCCCTGGCCCACTCGTGCTTTTCCCTCGTGAGAATCGAGTCAGGGTGTCCTTGGAGTAAATTCTGCGTTCATTCCAAATTCAGCACAGCAGCCGCACATTTTGTCCCATGCCCAAGGTCGGGGCCTGTCTAGAGACGAGCCAAGTCCTTCTCTCAAAGGTTTTTCATTTTCCGTTTCTTCCCGTACACCTAGGAATGTTCCATCCTGCACCAATCGCCTGGCAACGACCCCCGTACACAGGCAGCCTGGTCAGACGTGGGCCGCCCCGCAGCCAGCCCAGGCGGCAGGAGCCAAACCTGGAGACTTTTGTTACCTCGTGCGCCCTCTGCTGGCCGGACCGCAGGCCGCCCGCACCGGAGCCCGGAAACGCCGGGAAGGTTTGGCTTTAGGATGGGTGTGGTTTTCGCGGAGCCACAGTGAAGCGTTCTGGTGTTTGAGGAAATAAAGCGGTCTTCTCTGCAGCTGCTCAGAAATGCACTTTTCTCTAGCCGGTTGCCCTGATACGCCAGTTTACTCGGCCTCCCGTTTTAAGGCAGAGCTACATTTTTGTTTTTAAACATGGAGATCCTTTGTCAGCGTGAAAACCTTGAAAGACGCTAACGTCTATGATGCTCAAGTGCTCTAGGCGCCCTCGCCCCGGCACCGATGAACTGGCAACGAGGGGGAAAATGATACCAAGACAGGTGCTCATAATATGCTCACAGCACCGAACAGCAGAATGCCACGGGGGTTAAGACCACGGGACAGACTGCAAAGCCTTCTCTAACACTTAATAGCTGTGTGACTTGGGCAAGTTAAATAGCCTCTCCAAGTGTCCATTTCCTCCTCTGTAATGTCAAGTTATAATATTATTTGCCTCCTACTGTTGTCATCAGGAGGTAACACGTATAAATAAGCTAGGCCAGTCCTTGGCACAACGTAAATGTACCCAATGCATGGCACAACTTGAGTTCGAAGGGAAGTGCCCATACTAGAATAGACAGGAGGAGAGATTTTCCAGATCTTCGTTTTAAGGACTTCTATTTACAGTTCCTCAGAGGGAATGGATGTTCCCATTTCTAAACTCAAAGAAAAGAAACAGAACTTTCAGTGAAGCCTAACTCAGAAAGTATCTTCTTTGCCTTCTCTGCCAACAAGATACTGAAGTGTGCAACTGACAATACTCTTAACCCTATAATCCTTGAGACAGAAAGAGACAGCGTCTCAGGAATTGCTGGATCTCTTCTTTGCGGAACCTTGTGAAGGAAGGTCCAAAGTTGAAATGACTTTTACGTATCAAGCACATGTTAAGGAATACACTATCCATCCATTCACTTACTTTACAAATATTTTTGGGGTACCTGCCATGTCCCTACAGGCCCTGGGCTAAGTAGAAAGGATGTAGATATGAATAAGACAGACACAGGCACCGCAATACAGAGCTGACAGGCCGATGAAAAATACAGACGGTAAACAAGTATTTAAATAATGAGGAATGGTCTAAAAGGAGGAGGACCAGGGGCCACCGAGCACAAAATCTCATCAGAGGTTTCATTTTCTAATTTTATAAGAGATTCCTTTGCATGGAGGGTTCCCTAGGCTAGAAAATGTCATGCTTTTTAAAAAAGTAATAGAGGATCTATAAAGTCTTCATTGTCCGGGGTGGGGGAGATTTTATATTTAGGAAAAGCTAACAATCTGCCCCCCCCCCAAAAAATAACATAGGATTTGCAACGCCAATTCAGGAATACACCGGAGCAAAACGTGGCATCCTTATGCTTAAGGTGTCATCTGTATGAAGTAGAATTACATTTTCAGCGCTTGATAAAACCTCATGCCACTGCAGTGTGGAATATTCTTGAAGGGTTCTCAGAATTAAAGTGGGCTGGTAGGCTCATGCTGGTGCTAACTCGAACACTCTTAAGGATTGCTAAAGAGTAGCTAGGGATACTGCACATCTGCCAGGAGATATTTTTTCTCTGCCAGGAAGTGGAGTGTCTGTAGGTATAAGATACAGATGTAGATAGTGTTCACCGTGTAAATGAATCTCCTCCCTTACCAAATTTTCCAAATAACTGAAGTGATATAAGAAGGAAATAATTGCCTGTGGTTCATCAGGCCAAGATAAATCATAGCTGCGTGAAACCTCAGGTTAAATTATGTTGGAATATACTATATATTGGATTGTATTTTTTTTCTTTATTTAATGAGTTTCCATGGAAGGAAGCAACTCACACTTAGCATTCTTGTGTCACAGGATAAACTCACGGTGGCCTATTTTCCATCAGTCTGTGTGAAACCCCTATTTTTAGTAACCCACCTTCTGCTCTTACTGATTTTTCTGCTTCCTTATTCTCCTTCCTCAATAACTAATCATTTTCAGGTCAAAGCTATAAACACAGTGAAGTAGAGATGAGATGCACATGAGACTATTATTATTCAAGCCTCTAAACCATTGGATTAAACGATGTAGAAGTAATATCCTATTTATATCTAGAATGAAAATCTCAAACAACTAACCGAAAAACCACTTGGCCTGATCATTGGTGTACAGAGACAAGAAGGAGAAAGTTGACTCCAACTCAAAGAAAATGTATTTCAGAGACCTATTCTTCCAGAAAAATTTTGTGAATTTATGTTATGTATAAGTTATTATACATACATAGTATAACACACACACACACACACACACACACACACACACACGTACACATCCCTAGACATACATACATACACACACACAGACATTTATCCCCTAGAAAGCCAACTGCCCACGTACCAAATGGATCTATAGGAAATGGTTCAAGGCTATTACGTTCAATGTAAACAGAGTAAAATAAGCAAACTTCCCTTAAACAACAAAAAAGCTCCCTTTCCTCACCTTTAAAAGTCACAATCTGAACATTTTTAAGAGGCTGAAATCTCACAATTAAGGTGTGCTGATTACTAGGGCAACTTGACATTTGCAGTAAAAGATTAAACCTCTTTCGAGGTGTATTCATTTTTTGATTATATCAAATGCTCTCCGATGATTCCCTGCAGTTAGGCAGTTTGCTGATTGGTGCCCTTCCCTGGAAACAAGTAGGTTTCTTCATCCACCTGCATAAATTACACCAGGTGATGTAGTTGAGATTAGCGGAGCTACGGTTTGGTAAAACGAATTCTTCATCATAGATAAAAAGCCATTCCATTCACTTGGGAAAGATTGGCAATGAAAGTAGCCATTCATGGGTCTGGAGCAGACATCAGCCATCTCCTTCTAGTGTGGCTGCAGGCCCCTGCTCGTAAGATGGAGTGTGGGACCTGGGATCTCTCGTTTGACAAACGCTTTTTTCGTGTGAAAATACATGAACTCCTTTTCCCCCAGAGACTGAGTTGTTTCAGATCATTGTCTCCTCCGTCGCACAGGAAGAGAAGCTAATCTGTAAACAATGGGACTTCACTCTGGATGCCAACATCTGCAATTATTTTGTACAGAGGGGCTTCATGAACAATTCCTGGGGTATGATCTGACATTAATCTGGGTAGCTAATACAGAGATGGGTCAGTGCTAGCAGAACGCTGGCCGATTTCTGTTTAACTGGGCACTTTCAAAGTGGGGATACAGCCTCTTCTCTAAGTTATATTCTCTCTCCAAACCTTGATGTCTTACATTTCTTCCTGAGTTGGATGTCTAGATATTGGCAACAGACTACCATCTTAGAAAGAAGGCACTAGGATCAGGCAAGACAGTTCCAAGATTTCAGATGTTGTTCCCATACTGGTTTGTTTTAAATGCCCTTGTTGTAAGAAAAAAAATCACCTAACGTACCGTAACCATATGACTGTATTTGTCACCGTTTCTGCTCAGGGCATAAATCGAGGCACCAGTTCGCTCTCAGAACTGGTCACTTATGGAAGTGGCACAGGGAAAATAACTTCAGAAACTCTCCTTTGGGAGTTCTTGACAGAGCAATTTTAATATGTCTTCTTGAAGTCAACTGGAATGATGACAAATAAGTGGCCTTTTCTAAGTTAAAATGTTCCATCGATTCAAATACTATTTGAGGATGTGTATCTTATATCGTATGTTCTGACTGTGACAGTTATTGTGAGAAATTCTTAAGAGAAGATAAACAACCACCCACCAACTGACTATTGACAACAACAACATGTTCCCGTCGAGAGGATCTTCCTGTCAAGTTACAGAAATAGGAACAGAAACATGGGGTGCCTGGGTGGCTCAGTCGGTTAGGCGTCTGACTTTATCTCAGATCATGATCTCACAGCTTGTGAGTCTGAGCCCCGCGTCGGGCTCCGTGCTGACAGCTCCGAGCCTGGAGCCCATTTCAGATTCTGTGTCTCCCTCCCTCTTTGCCCCTCCTCTGCTCACGCTCTTGTCTCTCTTTCCTTCAAAAATAAATAAACATTAAAAATTTTAAGAGAAAGAAAGAAAGAAAGAAAGAAAGAAAGAAAGAAAGAAAGAAAGA
>NW_024412404.1:55222421-55268537 GCF_014898765.1 Herpailurus yagouaroundi
AGAAAGAAAGAAAGAAAGAAAGAAAGAAAGAAAGAAAGAAAGAAAGAAAAGAAATAGGAATAGAACCAGATAATGTCAGGGAGAGGAGAAGTGAGTGGGACAGATGGCTGGAGGAGGGATCTTGCAGAGGGTTGAGTTTCTGTCGAGCTTTGAAGGATGGTAAGGTTTGGGGTTGGTGCTGAGGACTGGAGAAATGTTTTTAACAGTAGCAATAACCAAACCAAAGTGTGGACCTGCTCCTACTTTTCCTGTGTAATAGTTTAAAATTTAACAACGGGTGTGATATTTAAACTATTTACCAACAGGTGCAGCACAGGTGATGACCAGCCAGAGTTGGTCCCACTTGCCATTAACAACCCATACAACCGTAACAGTGCAGATCCACAGAATCTCAGCCTGACTAGAGACTTGGAAAGTTTCTCGTTCCTCTGGTTGTTTATGTGTCTTGTTGTCTGCCTCCCTCTTCTAGAGTGTAGATGTACCTGCAGCACCTGCATAGTGCCTGAGCGCCACTGTTTGTCAGAAGGTGTTTGTTGAGCAGCTGAGGGTTGACGTAACTGGGCATAAACACCTTGGATTGGCCTGACTAGAGCAAAGAACTCAATTTGGGGAGTTGAACATGAGATTGGACAGGATGGGCAGAATGATGGCAGCCTTTGACTGTCAAGACTGAAATTTGAACACTTTTCTGAGAAAAGTGGAGGAACCAGTGAAGATAAACGAAGAGGGAAACGGCAACACGGCCATTGCCAACATCTCGATTTCCGAAGTCAGTTACTTCCCACAACACCAGTGAGCTTTTCCTCCACGCCAGGCCCTCATACTTCATGTTTTACACACATTACCTCATTCAACTCTCGTAACAACTCTGTGAAGTGGATCCTATTATTATCTCCTTTTTACAAATGGCAAACTGACGCTTAAAAATCTCCAGTAAACTGTTTGAGGTCACATAATTACTAACCACTATACTATATGCCTACACACACACCACACACCCATACTGATCAAAATGGTTTTCTTAACAAAATTAAATAATGCTTTAATAAGGAAAAATGACCCATAATTTCAGCATAATACTACTCTTATAATTTCTTCTTACTTTTGGGCGGGGGGAGGAGGGGGACTCCTGTCCTCATTTTATTATAGCTGTAACTACAGCTATTATGCAATTTTATGATGTGCTTTTTAAATTTAGTCTTATCAACTAAAATTTTTCTCTGTTGTTGCGTAATATCTCCCATAATTGGTAATGGTTGTGGCTTGGTTCCTTTTTTTCCCCCTTATGGATTTCTGTGCGTGTGCACGCTATTTTTTAAAATTTATTTATTTATTTTGAGAGAGAGAGGGCATGGGGGGAGGGACAGAGAGAGAGGGAGAGAGAGAGAGAAGCCCAAGCAGGCTCCGCACCGTCAGTGCAGAACCCAACGCGGGGCTCCATCTCATGAACCCTGAGATCATGACCTGAGCCCAAATCAAGAGTCGGAGGCTTGATGGAGCCACCCAGGCACCCCTGTGTGTGCTATTTTAAATGATGCTTCAGTGAACATGTTTCTCCATATGCCATAGTTTGCTTTCTAATTTTTCTTTCGAATTAATTCACAAGAGTGGTTGTACTGTGTCAGAGTATGAACACTTTGTACGTTCTGAATTTAGTGCCAGATTGGTTTCCAAATGAGTTTACTAACTTCTCCTAATTCCAACAAGTATTATTCACCAATTTTACTAAAAATCTCATCATCATCTGCTATTAGATTATTTAATTCTTACTTAATAAAAATAAGTGGCACTTTTATTTGCATTTTTATTACTAGCTAATTTAAACATTTTTAAAACAAATGATATGTATTTATTGATATTTCAATTGTCAGGGTGAGGGTTTGATCCATATAGTTATTGAAATCTTAATGCTACCCTTACAAAACTGATTGAAATCTTTATATACTATAAATAATACTACAGTTTGTCATTTTTGACACAAATATATTTTATAACAGGCTGCTTTATATTTAGCTTCTATTTTTTCATTGTGGAGCCATTTTGAAATCTTTTTTTTGCAATCTATTACTTTGTATTTTCTTCAGTTGCTTCAATGTTTAGAAAGTTCTCATCCTTCCAGATATCTGAGATTCTATTTTATTTTTACCTAATTTTCGTTGATTTTTCAGCTTAATTTTTTTCCTTATGGAGATTAGTCTTGGTCTATAGGTAGGAAGGAAGGAATAAGGAAAGCAATTCTCCCTCTCACTATTTATTAAATAATTCATTTCCTTTTTGCTTATGATATTTTATTACATACCAAGTGTTTATATTGAATTTACAGGCTTCTATCCTGTTCCACTGAACGATTTTATTTGTTAGCATTCCAATCTTATCTCTTGTTACTGCTGTGGTTTTATAGTATGGTTTCATATTTCATAGGACTGGCTTCTTTTTGTAAATGACATTTTTAAGAGTCACACCCATTTATGTGTCAAAATGAAGCTGTGAATTATTTTTGTTCTTTTTCTAAAATAACCTGGAATTTCAAGTGCAATTGCTCTAGCCTATGTGTGACCTTGGGACAAATTAACACTACTGTATTATCTCATTAATATCACCTATTCTAGGCCATTTCTCCATGTGTCGTATGTTTCCCATTAAAGATTTCTTTACACAAGTCTCTCACTCGTACCTTTTATTATGCCATTTATTAGGGATTTTTTTTTTAATATTATTGTCACTGTGATCCTTGTATAACTTCTGATTACTTTTTTTGTTGGTACAAAAGAATACAATTTATTTTGTATGTTCAATCTGCATTTAGTTAAACATAGTGTGTATACGTATATAGTACATTTATATGATATTTTATATCTATTAAAAAAAAACACCTAAGCCTCAGCCATCATCTTAATGGACATTCCTTGCTTTTAACTTGTTTATAGCCAAAAGTTTCTCACGGCAAATTATCGTATTATGTTATCTGATTTTGCAAGTACTTTGAAAAGTATAAAGAGGATTCGTTGTTTTGTTTGTTTTGTTTTGTTTTGTTTTGTTTTGTTGAGAGAGAGAGGGCACAAGTGAGCAAGGTGCAGCAAGAAAGAGGGAGGGAGAGAGAGAGAATCCTACGAGGGGCAGAGAGAGTGAGAGAGAGAGGTAAAGCGTGAGAGAGAAGTGGGGCTCACCCGAAGTGGGGTTCATTCTCACCCAAAGCAGGACATGAGCTCACCCAATGTGAGACTCGAACTCGTGAACCGTGAGATCATAACCTGAGCCCAAGACAGATGCTTAACAACTGAGCCACCCAGGCACCCAAAGAGGATTAGTTTTTAATTAGCTAATGTGGATATTAAGTTTCTACTGCTTTAAAAATTAACTAAGCTAGAATTGTAATGGTCCAGACTTCAGGACCTAGATCATTTATTTACTTGTATAGTAAAGTCAATTCAATATTATTTCTTGAGAATGCTATCATTTAGAATAAGATTCCAGTGTGAGAACTAGAGACTCAGAAAACCATGGCTAAAACCACTGGTTTCACAGATTCACAGTGCTCAAGCCCAGGCTTCTTCCCTGATAGAACAGCTTTCTGCTTCAACCTCAGTTGAAGAATATGACTCGATCTGCATGCTCCAAAATGGTTGTTGGGGCACCAGCCATCAGAACCTCATTCCAAGCTGGCAGGAGGGAAGAAGCCGGAAAGAACGTACACCACCTCTAACTTAATGAGAATATCCAGAAGCTTCAGAGCTCCCTGGCCACAACTTAGGTACATGACCACATCTAGTTGCTACAATGGAGCCTGGAAGATGTAATCTTTTTATTCAGCAGCAGTGTGTCCAGCTAAAAACTGGGTCTTGCTCATTTGACAGAGAAAGGGAAAGGACTACCTGGTAGGTTACTGTCTCTGCCATAGAACAAGATGGACATAACTCTGGCCAAACACAATTCCTTGGCCCAAAGTGAGCACCCTTCCCTCCCTTTACATGCACTTCACAGGTAAATACTTATCAGTATTTATCAGAGGCCAGTCCCACCTGCAGTAGAGCATTTTGTTCATTTGTTAAAGTATTTAAGCAGCACCGTAGACTCTCTGACCCTAGGCAGATCTGATTATTTTGAGCTCACTCCTGGACAATGTCTATCAATATTCATTATTTAAATTTTTAATTGGTTCTCTTTATCATATTAAGAAAATACACTTCTCCAATTAAAAAAAGCTTTTTAGTTTGATAAATTTCATCAAATTCTTTTTTTGCTATATTTAAATGGAATGATGTGAGGTGTTTTTTTTTCTTATTTAGCCTACAGGTGAGAAGTATTTCATTAGTAATTTTTCAGTAATTACACTCTTAGTTCTTAGTTTCAAATTCCTTTGCGTTCCAGGGATAAACTGACCGACCGTGGACTGTTATTTGTTTAAAGCACCGCTGAGTTACTCACACTGCTCTTTATTTCAAAATTTCACAGCTGTATTTATAAGTTTTCTGTTACCTTTCTCCTATTTGGGATGAGAATTATATTGAGATTAAGTTAAACTATATTTGTCATGTAGATTAAATTAGGTCACTTGCCATATTTTTCTGTGTTCACAAACACAGAATTCTATATAACGAGAATTTTCTCTCGCTTAATGTGTTGGTTCTCTTTGCCTTTTGGTGTTGGTGGGAGAGGAGTACTATCATTTGATAGTTTTTAATCTCTTCTCCATGTATTGACTTTTTCAAGACTTCCCATGCTCGTTGTCAGTGTTTGAGTTTTGAATGGAGTCATTCATTTCATAAGCATTCAGAACCGTCCACACCCACACTTGCATTTCTGTTGTGATATCGCACTTATCTTTATTGTTATCTTTATTGCCTCATTTCTAATTTTGTTACCTGGTTTTCCTTTCTAGTTACATATGCCAGAAGTTTCTGCTAACATATTCATCTTTTGAAAGAATCAGTGCTTGAATTTATTTATCATTATTCCATTTTGCATTCATAATTTACTCATACCTGCCTTGTCTTTATTATTTCTCTCTATTTAACCTGTTTGGGCTTATTGTTTTCACTTTCTTCTAAGATCTTAAGATTGGATATTATGTCTATCATTTTTTAGAATAAGAAAATGTAATGGGAAGATATCTAAATTCTGCTTTGTTAGAACTTGTACCTGTTTTTTTCTATATAGATTTTTCACTATTATTTTCTCAATTACTCCTAAGTGGATTATATAATTCACATATATGTATTATATATATTATATATATAATACATACATTATATATATAATATATACATTATATATAATATATAATTATATATAAATAATATTATATATATAATATAACATATATAATAATATATAATATATTATATATAATATATAATATATTATATATGATATATATAATACATACAATATTATATAATATATAACATATAATATAATAATATATAATATATAATATGATATATAATATATATAATATATAATATATAATATAATATATAATATATAATATATAATGTATATAATATATAATATATATATAAATTCTGAGATATTAAGTAGTTTGAAGTCCATTTAGTATAGTTTTAATGAATTGTACTTTGGGGATTTAAAGTTTATTGAGATTTTCTTTGTGAAATTATTTTGTGATCGGTTTTTAATTATCCTGAGGATATATAAACAGGAATGTATTAATTCCACCATCAATTTTTCCTTTCACCATTCTCAATGTCTTTATTTGTCCACTTGATTTGATATATAGGAAGAAAATATGAAGCCTAAATCTTCTACTCTAGTGGTACTCTGTCCTTTCCACTTGCAAGTTCAGATTTTTTTTCTTAGAAGTATTTCATATTTTCAGAATTCTTGTGCCTTTATTAGTCTGTGTTTTGTCATTATACAACGGCGTGCCTTTTTAAAGTTTTATTTATTTAAGTAATCTCTATACCCAACATGGGGATCGAACTCACAACCTTGAGATCATGACCTTCCAACTGAGCGAGACAGGCACCCCATACAATGGTCTATCTTATGTCACTTCACATTTTCTTATATGGTATTTTCTATGTACTGTTATTAATCATTTACATCCTTCTTTCTTTCTTTTTCTATTTCAATATCTCTTTCCCCATGCTTTTGTTTATATATATATATATATATATATATATACACACACACACAAATATATGTACACATATTATGCACAATATATACACATATAACAATATATACTACATATACATATATATTTCTTTTAAGTGTGCCTCCTCTATTGAATTATGTATTTGATTTTGATGTTTCTTTTAATGACAGCAATTTTAAGCATTTACATTTATTGTTTTAATTAATTGGCTAATCAGTCAATTAATTCAATCGTATGGAAAAAGTCCACTTGAAGGCCTACTATGTGCAGATGGTACTCCCAATGCTAATTGCACAAGAGTGTAATAATTATGACTACACTTGATCTGTCTTTTGTTATATTGTATGGTTCTTATAAAAACAATAAACAGTGAAAAAGTCATTGGGCTTAAAATCAAGAATGTCATCCAATCTCATTGCCTCACAAGTCTCAATTTCCTATCTGTAAAATGAGGATATCGATAACACCTAGCACAAGTCCCTGCTCTGATTTGTGTATATCTAACATATAGTAGGGTTACACTAGAATCTGACATTTCACTTTCTCTCTCTGGCTCATAAGCTAAGGTGACCCCTCATGGATACATACAGTTATTACTGTAAAACACTTGATAATCATTTGTAATGCTATATTTTACTATATTTATCATTAATATCTTTGGACTATTTTTTAGGGCAGATAAAAACTATCCACGGAGCACCTGGGTGGCTCAGTCAGTTGGGCCACTGACGTTGACTTAGGTCATGATCTCACAGTCTGTGGGTTTGAGCCCCACATGGAGTTCTGTGCTGACAGCTCAGAGCCTGGAACCTGCTTTGGACTCTGTGTCTCCCTCTCTAACTGCCCCTCCCCCACTCATGCCCTGTCCCTCTCACTCTCAAAAATAAACACACAAAAAAAAATTAAAAAAAAAAAAAAAACTATCATCACTGTGGGATTCCCCCTTTTCCTTTCATTCATTTTAACCTAAAATTCTAAAACATCTCTATTTTTCTCCTTCAGTTTTTTGACTTAAAATTGTTTTAGTCTAATAGTAGCTCCAGTGAGTTAGCTCTATCAGCAACAACAGTCTCCTTAATATTTATTATTTACTTATTTTTCACCAGCTATTGATTCATGGCCATTGCATCCTCCAGCAGGAAAAAAGTTACCATCTTGATGAAAAAAGGTTCTTGACTTATAACTGTTCTAAAATAGCTATTCTGAAAACACCTTTTAGTTGCAATCCATTCTATATACACACTCCCGTCACCTGCATCTACTCCTGGACATAATCCCCTTCTTCATACCGAAGTCACCCAAATCTGTACCTCCAGCTGAAATCCACAGATCCTGCCACCCGCCTACAAGTACGTCCCCCAAATTTCCCCCAAACCTGCCCCTTCCTCTGAATTCCCCAATCCACTTGCTCCAATAGAAACATCAATGACACCTTCAACTTCCAGCTCTTCCATTCCTTGTTTGCCTGTTGCCTGCATCTTAAATATCTCTCAAGTACATTTGCTTCTGCCTACACTCGTCACCACCACCAAGGCTGTCCTCGTTTCTTGTCTGAACAACTACAACAACCTCTTTACTCACTGCTCCCCCACCCACCTCTACTCGTCTTTGATTCATTCTCCCTCTTCATTCAGAGGAGTTTTGAAAATGCAAACCTGTTGCACTATTCTCTTGGCTGAAACATTTCAGTAGTTCCCCCATGCCTTCAGGGTAGAGTCACAAGGTCCTTAATGTAGCTTTTCCGCCATGTGCATTTGCAGCCTTTCCCCCACCATCCCTTTCCACACACTGACTCCATCTCGTTCCTTGGGTGATTCCTTATCCTGCAGGCCTCTGGGTCCCTGCCCCTCACTGCTCACCCAGAAACCTTCCACATTTCCTTAGAGCTGTGTAAGTATTGAGAGAGAGGGGGAGAGAATTATTTTTTTTCTTCATTGAATAAGTAAACTACTGACTCAGTTGCCTTTGTGAATGAAAGGCATTCTTTCCCCTTCAAATGGTGTTTCATTGTTTTTCTGGCTTTGGTCATTTAAGTGTGAAGGGACAAAAAAGCCTCTCCAGTCTGTCTTGTGGGTAACCTCAGTTTTTGACTTGCAAACTAGCAATGTCCCTTTTCTTTTTGAGAGGTGTTTCTTTTCAGTGTTTGTTTCCTTTTCTTTCCGTGTTGGTCTCTGTCTCTATTGAGTTCCAGGAGCCTTCTCAGCTTCCGATCTCATGTGTATACGTATCGTCTGCCTTCTTCAAGAATTTACTACTCATCTGTTAGATTTATTCTCTGTCCTCCAGTTCTATTAATTTTTTTTTCTTATATATTCAGCTTATATGATCCAAGTTCATCTTCGATTTTACTGATCCAATTTGAGTATTTTCATTCTGAATTTTACTACTTCCAGTGATGAGCTGGTGCTGTGCTTCCTCTTTTAGTTGTTTCTTTCTTTTCTCTCCTTTTCTTTCTACTTCCTTCTCTCCCTCTTTCTCTCCAACATCAGGCTACACCTGTTTCATAATAATGCATCCTCTGTTATCTCTTTAAATATAAATTCCAGCCATTCTCAGAAATAGGTGAGC
Source organism: Herpailurus yagouaroundi (assembly GCF_014898765.1). Classification (NCBI taxonomy): domain Eukaryota; kingdom Metazoa; phylum Chordata; class Mammalia; order Carnivora; family Felidae; genus Herpailurus; species Herpailurus yagouaroundi. Next base: position 55,231,111 of record NW_024412404.1, read on the forward strand.
TCTTTTGATCAACATTCATTTCATATGTAGTATTTTTTCACGTTTTTAAACCTTTTCTCAAAGATACGTTTAATTCCGTTTATTCACGCATTCTTAAATCTCATTCATCAAACTTTGTTGAAATTCCTGAAAGTCCTACATTTCAGGAAATGTTGAAGGTTTGTTGATGGAATCTAAATGGAGGAGATTCCTGTTGTTCCCGTCGGAGCATCATTCCAAATGTAGCCCTCTAAAGGAAATACATTCATGAGATTGGTTAGGAGTTAACATGTAGGAGTGGATAAGGAGGATTGGTTGGAGGCGATAGAACAGTGAGGAGGCTTCACAGCAAACCAGGTCTGTAACAATAGGACCTTTGATTAGGAGAAGAGTGGAATAGGAAGCAAACAAGTGAAAAGGCTGGCCATGAGGTTCGTGCTAACGAACTTCCGCCAAGTCAGATGTTCTGCAGCACAAACCGAGCACGTACATCATTGTCATTTAACTCATTTGACATTGTAAAAATCCAAAATGCTGAATAATAGCTCTCACTTTTCTTTGGCAGTAATAAGCAGCAGTATTGTTTTTGAGCACAAGTTAGGAGGACACATTTCCCCCAAAGAAAATCTAGAAGAGCTACCTTTTCGTCAACTATCTCTGTGCAAGCACCCATGTCATCTAGGTAGCTCAGCATAACATGACAATGCGATTGAGACCGTGAGCTGCAGGATGGTGAGACAGCCACGCTCTCCAGCCCTGGTCTATTGCAAGCCCACCGTTCACCCTTCACCCCTACACAACTGTTAAAAGTGAGCTACAGTAATAGAGCTAATTCTTCCTTTCACATTGCCCCAGCATTACTGACATCATTATTGGAGTAGTTGGGTCTCCTGAGATGTACTGGAAAGATCTTGCAGAAAGGAGTTAAAGGCCTGCCTGTGCTGGAGAGTGACGAAAATGTAAATTTCGATAATCTTACTAGTGAAGCAGACATATTTCACCAAGGCCAGATTAATTTAACAGCTACATTTCCATTCCTGCGTGCTCTAAGTAAAAACAGACCTACAAAACAGTCAAACGGGCAGAAGTGATTCTCTAAACACACATAGTGTGTAGAGGCCCTGGCCCACAAAAGGGATCCCAACAGGGACCCCAAAATGTATGTGATGACACAGTGCAGAAGAGAAGGTTTTCTGCATTGCAGTCATTTATATAATAAATATTGTGTAGGAATGCCTGAAGGCAATACATCAGATCTGTTTTGGGGTAACCAGAAGGAGTGGCCCCAAGACAGTATAAATTAGACAGAACTAGGAATTATGTGCAAACCACTTTTGCCTGACTCTACCAATTTGACAAGTGACCGCAAATTCCTAAGCTGTGACCTCTAATTGTTGGCCAGCAACTGACTTGTGCTCTGGCCCTATAAAAGCCACATAAACCCTATCTTAAGTAGCGCATCAGTGTCTACCCTGCAAATATTTTTGAGGACCTTCATTGTGCAAGAGACGCTGAGATGGGCAAATATGAAAGACCCTGCGCCTGCTCTTGGGGAATTTACAGAGTGGGTATCAGACAGGCACCATGCACCCATAAGGCAACTGATTGGCCAGTGTGAAATTGTATAAAACCAAGCCAATGGGAAAGAGTAGATTTGGACAGGGGATGGGAAGGGCAGCCATACAAGATGAGTGACATTTATGCCCCTGATACATGCAGAGGACCCCCTTTTTCTCTGGTCCCTTGTTGGGTGGTGCATTTGTCTGTTAACATTGATAGCACTGTATTATGATCATTTGCTTTTAGGTCACCTCTGCGACTTTTCAAAGGCAGGTACCATGTCTTACTCGTTTTTCCCCCACAGCACCTAACATAGAGTATGATGTACTCAATCACCGTTTGTCCCATAGATAAATAAGAGAATAACATTTCATCATTAGAGTAGGAATAAATCCGCCACGTCCATTAGTACAGGAGTAATGGTTTCCCCTGTCCCAGGCCAGAGGGAAGTGTCTGTGAGGGCAAAGTCTGACAGAGAAGGACTTGAAAGGGTATGTGTACATAGGGGAGCTTCCAGTGGATCTGTCCTTAAGAAAGAGCCAAAGGTTAAAAAATAGAAGTCATCAATGAGCCACCCGAATTGAAAGAGCTGAGCAAATGTGGGCACAAAATAAAAAACAATAAAGGATGGTGGACATGGGAAATTAAAGCAGGTAGATTAATTGGGATTCAGGACATGAATTACAAAGGGCTTTATGGATGGCCCGCCACAAACTCTTTGGACTGAGGAAAAGTCTTAAGTAAAGTTGCAGGATAAAATGTGTCCCAGATATTCCATGGGATACTGTGCCTCAAATATTCCATGTGATAAACTTACACTGAAAAAATGCTTCATTGTTTTCCCTGAAATTCAAATCTAACTGGGCATCTTACGTTTTTATTTGCCAAATCTGGCAACCGAGTTTAAAGGAACAACCAGGATGGAAAAAGGGCTGGACAGATCTGGTGGGATGAGATTATGGAAAGTTAAATCCCTTGAGGCTTCATGTGGCAAATTTATTCCAACTTTATTATTAAATAATCAAGAAGCCTCTCAAAAGACAAGGATGGATTTAGTAAGATAATAATAGCATGAGTCTCAAGTGATAGCAAGCGTTGTTGGGGTTTCTCCCCCTTTCTGAGTCTTTCACACCTGTGCCTATGGTCACCAGACCTTATAAACATCCCACCTGTGGCTTCTGTCCAGGAGCCAGTCACCAGATTCTACCCTCCAGAGGCTCAGGGGAAAGAAAATCTTTCCTCTACCTCCCCTGGGAGAAAAAAGGGACTGAACAAGTTTTCCACATGGTGGGGTGGGTTTACCTCAGGGGAAATCTTACACAGGCATTTGTTTTTCTTTACATAACAAGTCATTTGGAGGTAGGATGCTGTTGGCGTTGGTTTAGTTGCTTAGCAACATCAGGACCACATAACTGAAATGCTCTCAGTTTCTGCCTCATAGTTACAAGATGGCTGCTGCAGCATCAGCCACCGCTGTCCTGTTTGAGGAAGGAAGAAGAGGATGAGGTCATTCAACTGTTTCTGATCTTATTCTTCTCTCCTTAAGAAAATAAATGGCTTCCTGAACCCTGCCCACCTCAGCAGACTTTTGCTTCTATCTCATAAAAGACTTTTGAGTTTCTTTAGTGAAATAACTAGGAAGAAGAAAGTGGAGTGGCTATTGGGTGGTTGAGAAACAGTTGAAAGGAGTCTAGCCTGACCAGCCTTCTAGAAGGAACATCTCCAGGAAACACTGAAAAGAATCCAGACTCTGGAATCCAACAAACCTTGGTTTGGATGCAGGCTCTACCACTCACTCATCGTGTTTCCCGGAGCAAGGCACTTAACATTTCTTTTTTTTTTTTTTTTTTTAGTTTTTTAATGTTTATTTATTTTTGAGACAGAGACAGAGACAGCATGAGCAGGGTAGGGACAGAGAGAAAGAGGGAGACACAAAATCCAAAGCAGGCTCCAGGCTCTGAGCTGTCAGCACAGGGCCAGATGTGGGTCTCGAACTCACGGAGTGCGAGATCATGACCTGAGCCAAAGTCAGATGCTTAACCGACTTAGCCACCCAGGCGCCCCAAGGCACTTAACATTTCTGAAGAGCCATTTCCTCATTTGAAGCATGAGGGTAGTAATGGCGACCTCAAAGCAGGGCAGGAGGAGAAGGCCAGAGATAACATATGTAGGCACCTGGTATATGTGACAGGAGGTACAAAATGAAGAGCAGCCATTCTTGTTTGGAGACACCAGCCAATTAAACAGGAGGTTTTTTGTTTCCTATTTGGTTAAGTACATATTTTCGTTAAATTCCAGATTATGTATATTTTAACTCTGCAACGTGTTTGTAATTCAACAAAACATAATTAAAACAGTGACTCGGGGTGATCATTTACACATTGATGTCATTAGGAAAAATCGGAACGTATTACAAAAAGATAACTTCTGTCGACATTCAGGTTTGGGGCACTGCCCTGATAGTTGCAAGTTGTTGTTTCTTTCTTAAATTACATGAAAAGAATGTTTAATTTGACGGATATTTAGTCCTTACATGAAATGGACTTACATCTTGAAAACCCTTCATTTTAAAATATATTTTCTATTCAGATTCCCATTGGAAGAAGACTGTAGAACTCAGGGTAATCAAAATGGCTTCAGGAGCCAAACAATAGGGCTTATGGACTCGCTGTGATGATCATCCATAAAAGGTCTTCAAAGACTATCAACATGTACCCTATTTGACAGTTGAAACCCAATGAACCCCTCATAAGGATGAAAGAGAATCATATAAGTTATTGCACTATTTGGACATTCAGAAGTCTAAATATAGGATAGAGAAATTAGGACAAACTATTATTACACATACAGATGTTTAAAATTTACTGGTAATGAGCTCTCCTTGGCATAAGAAAATGAAAGAAGAAATGGCATTAGAATTCTTTATTATTTGTGAAAACGTCTTCTGGGCAAGCCAGTTTAATACATACAGTGCAAATAGCAATGACTTGTCCAAGGAAATATTGAAATCCGTTAGGGTTGCACATGCATAATCTGATTCAACAAGTCGGTATATTTCTCTCAAAAACATAATATCTTTTCTGCATTGTGTGAGATGAAGGTTAGATTGCATTTCTTGCCTGTGCAATAATTCCCACATCATAAATTCTGATGAAATTACATCAATATATAAAGCAAATGGATGTCTGACCTACCATCATTTTCTACTTCTCAGCGAGAGAGGCTGCCATCCAAGCAAATCCCCAGCTGCTTGGAGCTATGCTTACTACAGCATGCCTTTGCCTGGGAACTGTTATTAACTATCCTGACCAGGAGCGGCTGCTCGAGTCTGCGGTTTCTGCTCTGAATATTAAACTTGGGCATACAAGAGTCCTTATTGTGGGGAGCACTTGGAAATGGTAATACAAAATTGCGTTATATTTGTGGGATTTGATTGCTTTAGATGATACAGCCCTAGCTGGTGGGCCTCTCTTGCTGCTTGTATTTCCAGATTATAAATCATTCCTTTGACAGGGTATCTGCCACAACCAGGTCTCAGTTTCTGTGGTATCATTTTTTATATTACGGCTGGCAACCGCTCTTCGGGCTGTTCATAGAAGTGACACATTTTGCATAATTTATGAGAAGGGGGTCAAAATCAAAGCTAATAAAAGCCCTCCCCAACTTTTCTTGTACATGTCAAAGTGTCTCGGGTTTGGGGTTTTAAGAGGACGGGGTCATGGACGGAGGGTGTTTTTCTCTGGTGTTGGTAGGCACTGTATTTACCAATACCGAAATTCAGTGTTGCCAAAGTCAACATGAAGCAAAGCTACACACGTGAGCCAATCGGTTACTGACAGTCAACCTTCAAGAGCAAAGTAGTATCTCCTTAAAATTTATGTAAAGAGACAAAAGCATTTAATGCATCTTCACACAGAAAAGGTAGCTAGAAGTGAGTGCCTCGTTTTCCTCTTCTGAAACTAAGAGCGTTTAAGAAGATGGTCTCCAGGCTTCCTTCCGGTTCTGACATTTTGGTGAGGCTACCACGTTTCCTGGTGGAATCAAAGCACAGCGAACCCAGATGGTGGTCAAAAACCTATGCTGCTTCTCTGCTGCAAACGAGTTTGGATTCAGTCTTAGATTTAAGAACCAGAAGGTGTCTCTCGTTCCTGAAACTATGCAGATATACCAGCTATATGCCAGCTGCATAGCAGAACCCATATTCTGAAAGTTATACATTTTTAACTCCCGGATCACAGCTGACTCGCGGTTGTACCCAAGATGCCCTGGTTTTTATCAATGTGAATCTAGGGAGACATTAATTTGAAAGAAGATACCCACTAAGCACAATGAAATCCAAGCAAGAGTGTGAGGTGCCTTCCAATTTATGCTCTTATGAATTTATGAATGAAGGAAATCAATAGTTTAAAAGACTGGAAAGCACCTCGACCGAGAAATAAGAAGCTCTCAGTCACTCCCCACAAGAAGCCCGGCTTACTCTGGGTCTCCTTGGTTGCTCTTATTAGATCAACGCTTCTTTGACATTCCATTAGTCATAATACAAAGCAGGAACTGTGAGTGGCCCAACCCCCGACATTAGCTGGAAGTGGTTTCCAAATTAAGCAAATTCAGCATTTCCTGAGCAATTAGGTGCCCTTCCTCATCCACCCTCCTCCACCATCCAAAAGAGGATTTGTATATATTTTCAAATACAGCCAAAACATAATTGTAGTGTAACCAGAGAAATTTAGTACGAAACTTCTGCTGGAAACCCACAGATGTTGTCCCCGAGCTAAGTTAATCTACTGAAGTAGCTTCTATCCTGATGGGCTGTGTATATGGACTGTGTTCCGTCCTGATGGATATACATGGTCTGCACATTTCAGAACTCTTTGGGAAGTCATATCTTTCCAAAATGTGGAAGACGGAGCTTATCTATGCAGAATAATTTTTTTGTGTGATAATTGTTGAATGCTGAAATAGATTCCTTCGAGAATCTTAATGTCATCATTGGATTTTAGAACTGAGAAGACTTCATAGAAAATTTCATTTTTCGGTTGAGAAACTGACACCCAGAAGAGGAAAAGGTCTTGCCCAAGTTCATAGAGACAGCGGCAGAATCAGGACTAGAACCTGAGGACTCCTGACTCCTATACACAGACGGTAACTTTCATGCTTTCTTGACCATGAACTGCTGTACGCAATGTATTTCTCATTACGATCCAGTCAAATTTACATCCAAGCAACTGCAACAACATTTCAAGAAATGGTTCTTACCCTTATTATGTGTGTGACGTGCTCTGATCCATTCTGTTTTGTTCCTTTTCACTTACTTTTTTTGAACACTGGTCAGGAACGGCTTAGAGTTATAACCTACAGTTTTTAAAACCATGTTCTAGACTGTGTTTGCTCCGAAATGGCATATTAGATTTCCTTTAATAAATACTTCCTACAAATAAAGCTCCTATTTTCCACCCCGTCTGAGAAATAGAGTAGGACGGCATTCCTCACCCAAGCCCAGGATTCCACAGACCTGCTTGCATTTGATAGAAACAAAATTGACTCCTACAAGTTATGTTCTTCCTTAATATTAGTGACTAGAAAAGCTTAAATTTCTGGAAAAAGACAACCCAAATAACAGAAGATCCAAAAGCAATCAAAAGCAACGACCCTAGTAAAATACAAGTCATTCAGCCAATAGGAGGACACTGCTCCACAGAGATGCTTATGCAGGCTCTTGGCTGAGTTTAGGGCTATTGGCCTTGGAATAAATGGCTTTTGTTAATAACTGCTCCATAAAACTCAGTGTTGTGTTCAGTTTATTTGGGTGACAGTAAACACCCAAATTTATGAGTCCAGTTTCACTAGTAGAGGGAAGGGTGTTTTTTGCTAAGAAGCTAAGCCCAGGCTGCTAGTCTACCAAAACAATGAGGAGAGGAGATCTCCTCTGGGTGGTTCTTACATATTCACTTGCAGGTTTTCCAATGATGCTCTCAGGTAATCAGTACCTCCAATCTTCTCTCTAGCAAAGCGCATGAAATCCCAGTTTCAACATATCCATCGTGTAACGTGGCAAGTATTCCTTCCTTGCCAGGGTAAAGCACAGAGCCAGCGAATCGGAGTGGCAGTTGAAAACTACAAGTCCCCCAGATGCCAGCAACAGGAAACGTGGAAGCAGGTCTCAGAAGACAGACACTCAACACGGGCCAAGCTCCTGGCCCGTGTTGATCTGCACACTCCCCATCCGAAGTGGCTGCAGGCCAGGTGCGGGACCACAACAAGCAAGAACTCCTTTTGTCCACTTCCTCCACGGGACAAGGCACGGACCTGTATCTCATCAGTTCACAGAATGTGCTGGATTCCAATGCTGGGTTCGTCCTTACAGACCGGGGATGGAACAGCTTAACTTCTTTTGCTGGAAACCCCCGCGCCTCCATCCTATGGTAATACGGAGCCAGCCAAACCTTGTTCCTCACTCGGGGCTGATTTCTGGCACCACTCCCACTGCAGGACTCCAGCACTGACAGAGGTTAATGGGTACCATTTAGCCACTCTCGGCAGCGCTGGTTTGATCTTCTTGGCTCTGATACTCTTCCTCCTCTTGGCACAAGAAAATTCAGCTTTTGCCCTTTATCTTGTTATCCAAGAGCCTGAATGCCCATGACAGCCAGGGATGAAGATGCTGCCCCTTCTAAATCCTTGGCAGAGTGGGAGAATTCAGCCCAATGCAGGCAATGTGCACTGAGCTCTTTCTTTCTCCCTCAACAGCCAGCTGGCCTGTTGCGGAAACCAAGGCCAATCGGAAAAGACACACACGCATATGTGGCTGTGTTTTCTCCTCCACCACAAAAGACAGAGGAGCAGACAGGGGCCGGAGGAAGGAGTTTCTCACTCTCAGTAAGCAAAGATGATTAAACCTGCCCTGATTCCGAAGAACCCTCGACCATCCTGAGTTCCTAAGTCCTCAGAGGTGCATCAGCCCACAGAGTTACACGTGAACGTGACTTGGGAAGAAAAACGTCAACGTCAACGTGACTGCTTCTCGGCAAACGAGTGCACATGGGCTCCAATCACAAACAATGGATCACTCTCTCCTGGAACACCGACTACTTTTTTAAATCCACTCAGAAGGCTCCTGACCCAGCCTCAGACTCAGCAGAGAAGTAGGAATGAGAGGGGCACAGAGAGGTTGGGGCCTGCAGTCATCATGGACCATATAGATAGAGTCAAGTCCTATTATTCCCAAAGATGCCTTAAGTCACAATAGAGCACAGCACTGTATCGAACCTCTACTGAGTGCACACGGGCTAATCAGTGCATTGAGTGCAAGCAGTTTCTCTTATAGCACTGGAACAGATAGCTGTGACTTTGGCTGAGCACCAAATAAAGGAGTTGGTTTGTATTTAGGAACACAAAATGCGTATCTTTTCACCCAAGACTCACACTCAAAGAGGAACTTCAGTGGGACCCACTGAGGACACGTGTCCCTCCCTAGGGAAACGTGACTCAGTTTCCCTAGCAGCACGCTCCTGCCACCCTCCTCTCTTCCGCCCTTTCTCTCCAAGCACGGAGCTAAATTTGCCCATCTTTGGGAATGAATCTTTCGTCCCAAATATAGCTGGGAGGATGGCTCAACTTCCGATTTAGAATTCCTGTCCTTTTCACCACCGTGAAGATTCCAGAATTTTTCCTGAATAACTCCCATTTCTACCTACATGTTAATTCCAAAAGTTCCAAAAAAGTTTGGATGAGGATATTCAGAAATCAAAATGGTACTCATGAAATGCACAGTGGTGGACTGAGAGTGAACGGCTTCACAGGCAGCTCAGGGCCTCAGTTTAACAGCTCTGAAATGGGCGTAGTAGCACCCTTCTCTGTGGAAAGGGTGGGATCAGGTTAATTAATTGGCTTCCTCAGAGCAGAAGATGTGTCAACCTCTTCAAACCCTTAAGATGAAAGCTGTGAAACGGTGTCATTGTTTCATAAATTGCTACATCAAACATGGGACGCCCTATAAACTTGCAACACGTAATTATCATAAAAATAGCACACTGTTAAAACTTCCAGAAGAACACGGCATATTTGATGGAAAAGAAATACGTGTGGTCCTGAGCAAAGAGCCCCACCTCCAATCCATCTCCCGGGACCCACCCACTACTCCCTCTCCTCGAAGTTCTGTGACAGCCTCCCAGAGACTCTGTCTCCACTTTGCCCTCAGTGATACTGTGATTTATAATATGAAATGTATATTTGGTCTTTATCTCCATTTGTGATGCAGAGCTCCTAAAACTCTTGCAATTTCCTAAGTGAGGAGAGCGGCAGAGATGGCTTTTGTTATGCTCAGGAGGTGACTTTCGGACAGAGCCTAAAGGTGGGGGCTGGTTGACTAACAGGAACAAACCAGGAGATTAGAGAGTAGGAACTTTCAGTCCCATATCCCAAGCTCTGGAGGTTGAATCAATCACCAATGGCCGATGACTTAATCAATTGTGCTTACATAACGAGGCCTCCATAAAAACCGAGAAAGACAGGTTGGAGAGCTTCCAGGTTGGTGAGCACGTGGAGACTGACGAGAGTGGCATGCTTGGAGAGGACGTACAAGCTCTGTACATCTTTTCGATCTGGCCAGTCCTGAGTTATATCTTTTTACGACAAATGGGTGGTCTAGTAAGTAATACGTTTCTCTACGTTCTGTGACCTGCTCTAGCAAATTTATCGAACCCAAGGAGGGGGTCATGGGAACCTCAGGTCTAGAGCAGGTTGGTTGGTCAGGAGCCCGGGTGACAACATGGACGTGTGATTAATGTCTAAAGAGGGAAGACGGTCTTGTGGGACTGAGCCCTTAACCTGTGGGATCGGACCCTGTTTCCAGGTAGATCGTGTCCAAATTGATTTGAATGTAGGACACCCAGCGGGTGTTGGAGAATTGCTTGGTGTGGGAAACCCTACACGCAGATATTTTCATGACTTGTTCCTTCTCCTCCTCTGGGTCTGTGCTCAAGTGCTATTTTCTCAGTGGTACCTTCCCTGATCATCTTATTTAAAACTGTAACCCTCACCCCACACATAATCTCCTTACCCCTTTCCTGGTTTATTGCTCCCCATAATTCTTATCCACCTGACTTACTATTTTTTGTTTGTTTATTTTCTGCTTCCCACAGGACAATGCCAACTCTCCTAAGGCCGGGATTTTGTTCTGGTTTACTCACTGCTACCTCCCCAGCACCTAGATCAGTGCCCGGCACATGAAGGTGTTTGATAAATATTTGTTGGATGAATAAATGAATGACAATTCTTCCAACTGTAAGGACTTTTTTCACTTCCCATAAGATTATCCATAGTCATACCTTCTTATAATTTCTGCAGCTGCCCTTTTGACTATTTTTAGATGTTCACAGCTGCCTTAGAGGGAATTATCTGGTAGAGACAGGAAGAGACAGAAAGACAATGTCATGGATAAGACTTGATTTGTTTCCCAAAAGTGGGAGCTATGCCTTCTATTCTTTTATGTTCCTTTTTTTTTTTTAATCTGATACAGTCCTGGGTGCTCATTAAGAGCTTCTCTGAGGGGCGCCTGGGTGGCGCAGTCGGTTAAACGTCTGGCTTCAGCCAGGTCACGATCTCGAGGTCCGTGAGTTCGAGCCCCGCGTCGGGCTCTGGGCTGATGGCTCAGAGCCTGGAGCCTGTTTCCGATTCTGTGTCTCTCTCTCTCTCTGCCCCTCGCCCGTTCATGCTCTGTCTCTCTCTGTCCCAAAAATAAATAAACGTTGAAAAACAAAATTAAAAAAAAAAAAAAAGAGCTTCTCTGATAAACAAATGAGTCAACAAGTGAGAAGTTAGACTCTGGCTTTCCACCACTTTGTGTTGAGATCAAATGGACCCCTTTTGTGAAGATGGCATTGGGAGAGAACACCCATCTGTGTGTCTTCTTAAAAACCTTTCAGTGGCAAGTAGCAAAAATCCATTCCAGCTGGCTAAAGCAATTGAGTGGGTTTTACAGGAAAAACACAGGGATAGCTCAATGAACCTTAAAAAAGGAAGGACTCATGGGTGATTGAAATCATAAACTGGAACGCCAACATAAACAGTGTTTATTTTCTGGTTCCAGTCCCATGGTCTCTCCTCACAGCTGGTTGTTTGCACCTGTTTCACGCACCTCTCTGTCTCTCTGCGCACATGAGTGAGACATTGCCGCTCCAGGTTACTTTATGGTCCTTTCGGGTCAAGTGCCCTCCACGCCCCACCAGAGGCCACAGTCCCTATTCCTAACTGCAGTGAGAGAAAATCAGCTGGCTTGGGAAGGAAATTCACCTGCTGTAATTTTCAATGGTGATAGGGGTGAAGTCTTTTACAGATTTGTAATTCCTTATCTGAAATATGTGGGTCCAAAAGTGCTTCGGATTTTACAGCTTTTCATATTTTAAAATAGTGATGTATACTGTACATTACATAACATCATCACTGGGTCTGAGGCCACATCCTAAAATTGAAAACATGAACACTTCTGACGGAAAATGGATGAATATTCATAATAAATGGAAAAAATTAAAAGTACTCACAGTGCCGAGTCAGACCAGGTCAGCGTTTGCTATCAAGTGAGTTCAGATAGGGTTTGATATGGACCCAAATGAGTTGGAAAATCTTTCCATTTTCAGAGTCATTTGGATTTCTAATTGAGGATAAGTATGGTAATCATACCATTTATTGTGCAAACTTCACTTCTGAGAATAAAGGGGTTGCTGTTAAGGATTTCATTGGGAGGGAATGCTGAGGATACGCATGTGGCAATGTCATTTCCTAATCTCTCCAACCCTCCTATAATTATACACAGAGCCAGCAAGACAGCAAAACCAAAACCCATGAACAGCATCTACTAAAAAACAAAACAAAAAACAAACAAACAAACAAACCCTAAGTGACGGGTATCCCCATAAACTCCAAAAGCCATTAAGTATTTAAGAGCTACCATATCCATACAGCATCTGTGTAGAAAGAAGCACAAGGAAACTCTGGGGCATTGAATGGACTGACTTGAGAACAGAAGAAACCACAAATCCCCATGAAGTCTGTACTGGAAATGGGGCAGGTCAGTTTGAAACAACAACTGAATCTGAGACTTTTCCACTGTCAAATTCTTGGGTGAATGCAAAGGTTTAGGAAAATATCGTAAGGGACTGCATTAGCCTGGGCCCTAGGAACATCTCCCCCTTTATCCCAAAAGGAACTTTTGCTTCCTTTCAGGATAAAGCTCCTCCCTAGGAGTAGAATCCAGAGGGGGACAGGGACAGCAAAAATAATGATCAAGATAAAACTGAGGGCAGGCGTTACAGGGGCAGTTCTCTGGATTATAAAACCATATTTTTTTTATCACTTTGTAAAGAAACAAACAAAACAGAAGTAAGAGCTCTAGAACCATGAAGCTAGAAAAAAATATTCTAACTCCCCCATCCCCACCCAAAAGTGAGGGAAAACTAACTTTACATGATAATAACCAAAAAAAAAAAAATATGATCACAGTCAAATCCTACACAGTTATCATTTTTAAAAAAGAGAATAAGGAAGAGAATAAGTGACATGTCAGTACGACACATGCACACAATACATAAGAAATGCAACCAATATTTCAAAATAAGCTAAAAGAAATAAAGATGATATAAAATTATGGAAAATAAGACAGAAAATTGTAAGTTGGGATTTTTTAATTTTTTTTATTTTTTTTTCAACGTTTTTATTTATTTTTGGGACAGAGAGAGACAGAGCTTGAACGGGGGAGGGGCAGAGAGAGAGGGAGACACAGAATCGGAAACAGGCTCCAGGCTCCGAGCCATCAGCCCAGAGCCTGATGCGGGGCTCAAACTCACGGACCGCGAGATCGTGACCTGGCTGAAGTCGGACGCTTAACCGACTGCGCCACCCAGGCACCCCAGTTGGGATTTTTTAAATTCAGACACAAAGTTAGAGAACCAAGGAAAAATTTAGAAATAAAATAATAAATCATAAGTGAAGACCCAACTGTAAGAAATAAATAAGTCAACAACCTATAATATAAAGGCAAAAAAGCCAAATATCCTTAAACTAGAAAGAAAGAGACAAAAAGGAATAAAAATAAAATGGTAGATGGAGGAGAGAAGTCAAAAAGAAAAAGAAGAAGCAACATATGTATAATAGGAGGTCCCCTCCATGTCAAAGGAGGAAACTAAAGTAGGAGAGCACAACAAATACTGAAAACTAGAATTTAAGAAAAATTCCCTGAAATAAAAAAGTTGCTTGTAATTACAGTTGATCCTTGAACAACATGGGTTGGAACCATGCAGGCCCACTTGTATGTGAATTTCTTACAGTACAGTGCTTTAAATGTATTTTCTCTTCCTCACAATTTTGTTAATGACATTTTCTTTTCTCTAGCTTACTTTATTGTCATTTATTATTTTTGTATGATATACAAAATATGTGTTAATCGACTATTATGTTATCAATAAGGCTTCTGGTCAACAGTAGGCTATTAGCAGTTAAATATTTAGGGGAGTCCAACATTATTTGCAAATTTTCAACTGCATGTGGGGTTGGTGCCCAAACCCCCACGGTGTACAAGGTTTAACTGTATATATTAAAGGGACATATCATAGACCTGAAACACACACACGCACACATACACAAGGACCAACATTGAAATGTTGTCTTAAAAAACAACTGGGCTTCAAGAAAAAGAAAAAGAAAATCCTATGGGCATCCAAGAAAGACCAAATCACTTAGAAAGAAATGAAGATTATCATCAGATTGCTCAATAGCAATGCTTTATGCCAGAAGAAAATGGACCATCATTGACATAATCAAGGGAAAATGTATTTTATATTTTTTTATCCAGTCAAATCAACATTAAAGTCTAAATACCGCAGGTAAACCATTATAACCATGCAAGAACTCCAAATATTTTTCTCAGGAGCTCTTCCTGAGGAATTTACTAGATGATAAGCTTCGTGTGATCAAAATGGCAGGAGGCATTGCCATGAGGACTAGCAACCCAGTGTTCCCAGCAGGAGAAAATGGAGACACAAGAGTACAAAAATAAGAGAAAACTTTTAAGTAAAAATCCTGTAATCCTGAACTTGAATTGAAAGCATCAGCATAAATTCATGATATGTTTCATCTTTAAATTTCTCTCAGCTGTATCCACTGAAAAGGCCTAGAAACATGACCAAATGGTAGAAATGAGCACACCAGTGCCCCAAATGTGGCCTCTAACTACCATGTCCTGCTGAAAGGCAACAGGGCTTCTCAGAGCCATGGCTGGTTCCAGCATTGCAGCAGGAGGTGTGTGAGTTGAACACAGCTCCTCTTGTTATATTAGAAGCAACTTATCAAAAACTATTGAGATTTTGTCAAAGAACACAAGGGCCAACATGAAGACATTCCCACTGACCCGATAAGAGACAATTTGAGTACGAATAAGGATAATCACTGTAATGAATTAAAACGTATAAAATACAGGGCACCTGGGTGGTTCAGTCGGTTGAGTATCCACCTCTTGGTTTCAGCTCAGGTCATGATCTCATGGTTCGGGGGATCGAGCCCCATGTCAGGCTCTGTGCTGTCAGCTTGGGATTCTCTCTCTCTCTTCTCTCTGTGCCCCTCCCCTGCTCATGCATACTCTCTCTCAAAATAAAGAAATAAACTTTAAAAACAAACATAAAATATACTTAAATCCATGAATTAATAATGGTGCCAAAATAACCAATTGAAGAAAAAGGCTAGAGAGGAAACCTACAACGGAAGGAAACTCAAAAGACTCATGAAAATATCACAGTGCGTGTCCTTGTTTGCATCTTAGTTTGAACAAACAAAAAGCTTTAAAAAACCCACATACACATTCGTAACATTGACGAGAAAAGTAGAAAGCTTAACACTGCCTTGACATGTGATCATATTAGGGAAGGACAGGTCATTATTTCAGGTGTGATGATGTCATGGTGATGTTTTTGGTGAAGTTTTTACCTTTTACAATTACAGTGACTGGGACTCGTTTAAAGATCGTATGAGAGAGGAAATGGGGACACCTGGACCTTTATTATTCTAGTCTGTGTAATTCTGTCTATTTTGGAAGTTTTCCATAAGAAAAGTTGCTGTTTTGTTTTCATTTTACAACAGGATAACAGACCAAATTGGGACCGGTCCAGGCAAAACAAGCTATAGTTAACCCTCTGGATAAAGGATTACAAATATATGGTCCAGATATGGCTACAGGGACCCAGAGATCTGCTGACAGGCCTATCAAACACCCCAAAAGGTGGTTAGCATGATTATTTTCGGATCACTTAACATTTTTTATGTCATCAGCTAATCTATTTTTGTTTTTAATTTTTACCTGCATTAACCCACACTTTATGTGTGTAATAACAATTTCTTATTCGAGCAATTCTGCCATGTGCTTTTTTTTTTTTTTTTTTTTACTGGCTCAGTTTCTCCAAAAGAGCCTCTAGCAAACAGGCCACTAAAACTTGGCAGCTTTATTGTTGAATGCATTCTATTCTCATTTTTTAAGTCTAGCACCGCATTCCTTTAATGATTTAGGACCTTGCACGGTTTTAAATGTCTCCCAAAGCTTTCATTGTAAATTGTGTTAAACATCAAAGGAGGTAAGTGATGCCCAGATGCTGTTTACCTCCTGTGAAATTCTTCGCACTAAATAGGACGGGTAACGCTCAGCAGATTCAGAATTAGGGATGGGCAGGCAAAAATAACCTTCAATTGGGGGATGCTAATCCAAAGCCTCGCACTGAGTATGAAAAACCGCATTAGAGAATCTTTTTAAAGATCAGCCTTCTGCAAAGATCCCTCTGCTCTTATTCCCAGTCTCATCAAGAAACACAGTGACAATTCACATGTCCACAGGGGCAAGGGGGTCCCATGAGGCTGCAAGCTGACTTAGGGTTAGTATTACGGGTTGTCAACGGCATTTGTTTAAACAGGGCTCTTAAGCCAGAAGCCTTGAAAACTGCTCCTTATCCCTTACGAACAGTTTTAAAACAAAAGCAAAACAGCATCTCGACACGTCCCTACTCTCCTTTCTGCAATGTCCTGCCGGGGAGATACTGTTCCATGACACATTCTATTCCTGATGCTTCCACTTACCATCATTTGATGTTGCTGGGATATTTTTGTAATTTTAAGAGGGCGTGTGTGTGTGTGTGTGTGTGTGTGTGTGTCTTTTATGCTCCCAGGCCATATTTTTTTAAGGAAAAACAAAGCAATTTCTGCTCATGCCCTACCACCGTGCCATCTTTGCAAAATTTGACAGCTTTGTGTCTCTGTGGATGGCTGAGTATTTTGTGACATGAAACCCTAGTATTGGCCCATCCAGTCTGGAATTCGTCAGGGGGAAAATTTCAATTGCACGGTTGCAGAGAGAGAGCCCTGCTTTTCTCTTCCGGTGCTGACATTTATTTCCTTCCCAGGGGACGCCCCCCATCCCCAGATGTTTATTAAGGACCTGCCACGCTCCAGCATAGTTTTAAGCATCGGGGACACAGTTGTGCAGCACAGCTTCCGTTATTTCCTTCGGAAAGGCTTGTTCAGCAAGGACGAATCTGCACTGGTGAAGTCGTCCCTGGTTCCCACTCTCCGCAACAGCGGGACAGGATAACACAGGGTAAGAGCTTGGGCTCTGGGGCCGGGCTGCCTGCCTCTGAGGTTGTGTGACCTCGGACAAGTCTCTTAGATCTGCTGTGCTTCAGTTGACTCCTCTGTGCTATGGGGATGCTAAATTCCTGTTTCCGTGGTTGTTGGGAGAATTAAGGAAATCAGTACACATAATGGGGCCTGGAACAGGAAGAAGGCTCCGTACGTGTCAGCTGCTTACCCAGAATGTGGAGGCACAGCTCCTGTAACTTTTCTCCCTCCTCTTTGGCCCTTGGCCACCCCCAAACCCCTATGCTCCTCCAGGGTTCCTTCTCTCACCTTCTCCCCTAGCCCACTACTTTCCTGCACTTCCAAATCCTCCTCTTCCATCTCCAAAAAAGAAAGTACAAACTCTAATACCCTGAACGTCCTTCTTATAAATGACATCTAACAAGCAGAAAGCTTGATGGTGCTTCATGGACCAAAACAAACGTGAAAGCATGCACACTGCTCAGTCCCCACTCTTCTCAGGAAGACAGTGTCCCTGGCACGTGGCTCCGGGGGCCTGCTGATCTGAGGCCGAGGAGGGAACCCACAGATCAGAAGCAGCTGAGACCCCGAGAACCTGAGGGAACCCACAGATCAGAAGCAGCTGAGACCCCGAGAGCCTGCCTATGTTAGGGAGGGCTCAGAGCTTCACCCGGAGAAAAGAAAGCACCCGGGGGGGCGGGGAGAGGGAGAAGGAGAGGCAGTGAGGAACTGGGATGGGCTGGAAATTTGGGAAGAAAGGAAGAGAAATTATTTGGGGCACTTTGGGGAGAAAGATAAAGAAGATCCTTAGGAAGTCTGGCCTTGTGCCGTGTATGCAGACTTTCTCTGCTCCCCGTCCAAGAAAAGATCCCATGGGGACGCACAAATTAGTGTTGAGGGTTCTGGAGTCTGACTGGAGCTCCTTTTGGAATCTGTGCGCAGGAAGGCCCGGATTTATTTGGGTTACAATTGCAACAGCAGCTACTGATCTCCTGCCTCAAATGCAGCATCCACACTCTCAGGGTGGCTCTGCAAAGCAAGTGGGGTTATTCCCGTGTTACTGGAACTTAGTTCCAGTGAAGTTAACCGACTTGCATTGGGCTAACGAGAAGCAGAACTAGGATTCAAACCCCAAGTCTGGGCTTCCGAAGCCTGGAGTCTTTCCAGCACCCTGCTAAATCCAAACAGAAGCTTTTCATGTCTAAAAATTTTGTGAGATTATTATTTTTTTAATTTTTTAATGTTTATTTATTTTTAAGAGAGAGAGACAGAGGACAAGCAGGGGAGGGGCAGAGAGAGAGACACAGAGTCTGAAGCTGGCTCCAGGCTCCAGCATAGAGCCCGACGCGGGACTCGAACCCACGAACTGTGAGATCATGACCTGAGCTGAAGTCAGAGGTTTAACCGATTGAGCCACCCAGGGGCCCCATTATTACTACTACTATTCTAAGTTTCAGAGGTGTGCCTAATGTAATACCATGCGCATGCTAAAATGTGTCGTCTTTAGCTCCTTTGAATTAAGGTATGTTTTCAGAGTTAATAGATGCTTCTGATTATATAGTTATTAGAGCTTCGTATCAAAATTTCCCATTCATGTGTCAAAAATGAGACTCAAGGGGCGCCTGGGTGGCGCAGTCGGTTAAGCGTCCGACTTCAGCCAGGTCACGATCTCGCGGTCCGGGAGTTCGAGCCCCGCATCAGGCTCTGGGCTGATGGCTCGGAGCCTGGAGCCCGTTTCAGATTCTGTGTCTCCCTCTCTCTCTGCCCCTCTCCCGTTCATGCTCTGTCTCTCTCTGTCCCAAAAATAAAATTAAAAACGTGGAAAAAAAAATTAAAAAAAAAAAAGAGACTCAAGGAAATTGATCATTTTTCAAATATTTTTGTGTGTGTGTGTGTGTGTGTGTGTGTGTGTGTATGTTCTGGCAGAGAAAGAAAGGCTCTAAGGAGGCTGTTTAAGATTTTAGTGCAGCTACTTAAAAATAAGTACATAATGTTGTTTGATTTCTGCGAGGCCTAAAAGAATAGTAAACAAATCGTGAAGCCAGTCCTTTACAGCTTACTACCTGGGAAAAGCATTGTTTGTTCACAGCAAATATGTAACTACAAAACACATTAAAATGCAGAAAAATCATCTGACCAAACAAAATAACGATAATCAGCTTGAAACTTGTTGCCATTACAGGATATTAAATATGCTCATCTAGGGAAGAATGTGCCTTAGTCACCTATTTAATTGTGCACATAATTAAAGGGGTTGCCGCACTATGATTTATAGGTTGGATCTTCTAATTACTTAGCTGTAGCAATTAGGATTTTCTTTGTATTACACTTCTTCGGGCCAAAGATGCCTTCTATCGCTCGGGCCAGATTTAGGAGGGCAATTTCTGGCTTCTGTCCCATTCCCCAGTGATGCCCCCCAGTTGAAGTTGTTCCCCACTGGGGATCTTAAAGGCAAGTCTAATGCTGATAAAAGGGGAACACTTCTATTTATCTAATGTGTTCCATGTGCCAGGAACTCTGCTTAATGTGCGGGAGTTGGAAGCACAGACGCTAGGGTCAAAACACCTGGGTTCAAATCTCGGCTCAGACACTCAGTAGCTGTGTGGCATTAGGAGACTTACTTAACCTCTCTGAGCTTCAGTTTTTCTGCCTATAAAATGGAGCTAAACAGGAGTACTTACCTCAAAGAGTTTTGAAGATGGAATGCGATAAAAATGTGAAGCAAGCACTTAACATAGCTCCTGGCTATGTAGTAAGTACTTAATGCATGCACTATTTTTAGTGTATTTAATATTTTCAACCCTATGAATCATTTATTCATTCACTTTTTCATTCATGCAGCAAATATTGGAATACCTATTAACTGATCCGGAAAGCCATGTTCTTTTCATTACCCTTCCTTGCCCTTCCAGGACGTCAACCTTACACTTCTGGGCACAGGAAAGCCATTTATTATGTTGAATGAGAAAAATTCAACTTTTTGAAGTGTCAAAAGGCTTGGATTTAAGCTGGTGTAAATCAGCTTTCAGATATCACAGAGCCCTGGAGAACACGCACAATCAGAATGTCAGCAGGGAGCTGAGCCATGTGGCTGAAACTCCTAGCGTCAGAACAGCATGTTGGGTTGCACCATGATGGTTAAGCGAAAGCTCAGAAGTACCTCCCAAGGATGATGTATGACGGCTAGGAGAAAGTATTGACCTCTTCAATCCAAGAAATATTGGCTGAGGTACGCCCCGTGCGTGGGGCCCAAAGATGAGCAACAACCCATGGTCTCTGTTCTCGTTGACCTTGAGGCCCAACAGAGACACGAATACGCAAACCAGCATTCAACACACCAGCGATAAGAGCAATGGAAACTGAGGGAAAGAGTAGCTGATGTTGCCTGGTGACATTTCAGGAAGCATCCCAGGGGAGGGGACAGTTCAGCTAAGGTTCCAGCTAGAGTTTGCCAAGAGGACAAATATGAAAGAATTTCATGGAGAACCGAAAGAAATAATAAGAACTTCTAATAAGAAGTTTGAATTGAAATAATAGAATTATAATAATAATAATAAACTTAGCTACTGTATATTTAATCCAATTCAAGATCCATATTAGACATCTTTGATTTCATTTAAATAATCACATCTTTTAGCTATAGGAATGACTGCCCCCAATATGAAGACACCTCTCCAAAATGAGGCTCAGTTCATTAAAAGCAAGACAGTGGTCCCCATGATGTCTCAGACAATGAAGAATGCCCAACAGGCAGTCAGCAACACAGACTGAACACCCCCCACCCCCACCCCCACCGAAGAGTTGGCACCCCCTTTCCTCTACACAGCCTGAAGGGAAAAACTGTATTAGTGTCATGGCTTGTTTCCCTTGGCAAAGAGAATTATAAAGTGTGTATTCTTTCTATTTATGAAAAATCAGTACTCTAGAAAAGCATGCGATTTGTGTTGGCAATACAAGATGTGTGGACTTGTTGCCACCAAATAGTGCCCAGGCCACAAAATATACACTCATCCACTTTCAATTCAATAAGCAAGACCCTTTATCAGCAGAAACAAAATAGTGTGGCCAGCTAGAAAGCTGCCTCATTGGAAACATTACCCTATTTCATTTGGTGGCTCATGTCACTTTCCATTAGGGTGTTTGAGATTCTGATAAGTGGTTGGAGGGGAGTTTTCCTTTCTAACTTCATTAAACAGTATTTCCTTGTGACGAAAGTCAGAGGTTTGATCTCAAGAATTAGGAAGGAAGTTTCTCTTTCACTGTGCTGGGGGAAAAAAAATACTTCAGCTGAGATAAGACCAGCAGGAAATGCCACTTTGAATAGCAACTGAAAACCATCTCTCTCCCAGGAAACGTTTGTACCTGCTCAACACACAGCCAGAACGCGCCATAGTCGTAGTGGGACTAAGGGGACCCTTACCTTCCTTTGCTGTGGAAGCCAGTGGGACTCTCATGCTCATTCTGCCCTCTGGTGGTCGTTTTCATGAAATGCATCTAAAAGCCTACTTCGGAAGCAGGCACGACTTGCTTCTCTTTCCCTATGATTCCATGTAATTCTTATCTACAATTACCGTGCCCCCAAAGCTGCTATCTTCTAACGTGTAGGCCTCATGTGCAGTTTTCTAATAAAAATGACTGAAACCCCGACTTTTATTTAATTAAACACAGAATGAGGGTTTAAAAATGTGTCTCAACATTCAGGTTTCAGCTAGTTCAGGTGAGTTGTGGATGAATCATTTTAATGAATGAATTCACCTGGTGGGTGAAACCCAGTACACTATTAGGAGCAAACCCTTGAACATCGCAAAGATCAATGAGTTTAATTCATCAGACAAGTTCATTTTTTAGTAAGATTGCTGGCATGCCAAGGCTAAAATCCATACGACTAAGAATAACAAATGCCACTTGAAGAATAAATAAGCATGACTTTTGCTTATTATAAAGGTACATTAACCAAATCAGTTTTGGCACAAGAAAAGACAAAGTTCAGAAACAAATCCACATATGCATGGAAATTTGACAGAAGAGAGAAGGGTATTATAAATCAGAGTAAAAGGATGCACTCATAAGAAATGCTACTGGAGGAAACTGGTTATTCTTTGGGGCAAAAATAAATGTAGCCTGTACCGCAAACTATCGAGAATATAATATTTCAGATGTACACTATGCCTAAGTGTAAAAGCCAAAACTCAATAGTTTAGAAAGTATAGGAGACTATCTATAAATAACATGCAAAAGTACCTAGCCTCCCCCACAAAAAGCAAAGATAGATGTATACAATTACATAGCATATAGCTTTTTAAATTTAAATTCAAGTTAGTTAACATACAGTGGAGTCTTGGTTTCAGGAGTAGAACCCAGTGATTCATCTCTTACATACGACACCCAGTGCTCAACCCTAAAAGTGCCCACCTTAATGCCCATCACCCATTTAACGCATCCCTCCACCCACCTGCCCTCCAGCAACCCTCAGTTTGTTCTCTGTATTTAAGAGTCTCTTATGGTCTGCCTCCCTCTCTGTTTTTATCTTATTTTTCCTCCACTTCCCCTACATTCATTGGTTGTGTTTCTTAAATTCCACATATGAGTAAAATCATATGATATCTGTCTTTCTCTGACTGACTTGTTTCGCTTAGCATAATACACTCTAGTTCCATCCACATTGTTGCAAATAGCAAGATTTCATTCTTTTTGATCGCCATGTAGTATTCCATTGTGTGTGTGTGTGTGTGTGTGTGTGTGTGTGTGTTTGTGCGTGTGTATACCACATCTTCTTTATCCATTCATCTGTCAATGGACATTTGGACTCTTTCCGTAATTTGGCTACTGTCGATAGCGCTGCTATAAACATTGGGGTGCATGTGCCCCTTCGATTCAGCATTTTTGTATCCTTTGGGTAAATACCTAGTAGTGCAACTGCTGGGCCATAGGGTAGTTCTCTTTTGAATTTTTTGAGGAACCTCCATACTGTTTTCCAGCGTGGCTGCGCCAGTTTGCATTCCCACCAGCAGTGCAAAAGAGATCCTCTTTCTCCGCATCCTCGCCAACATCTGTTGTTGCCTGAGTTGTTAATGTTAGCCATCCTGACAGGTGTGAGGTGGTATCTCATTGTGGCTTTGATCGGAATTTCCCTGATCCATAGCATAAAACTTGTGAAAGTCACCTTGAAATTAACGGAAACAATTAAAAGAAAATATTTATGGCACACATAACCAATGAAATCTTAGTATCCAGGCTATATAAAGAATTCTATAAATCCATTTTTAACAGGCAAATAACCCAGCAGAAAAAAAAAAAAAAGGAAAAATACATGAACAGGCAATTTGTAGAAGAAAAAAACCCAAATGGCCAATATTATGCACAACCTATTAGCAATGAAGGAAATGAAGATCAAAACCTCAGTGAGATGGAATTCAGCTCCCATCATATCAACAATTTTTAAAAAGCTGGCACTATCTGATCCAGATGTAGACAAGGACGTGGAGAGAGTGGAAATTCTCTACATTTCTGATGAAAGTTTAAATTGGCACAATCACCACCTAATATTTAATAAATAATTATAAATAGACAATAGATATCTAATTGGCAGTGGACAGTAATTGACAAATGTCTAATACATATATAACATATATCAAATATCTAAGTAATATCCAACCAAGCCGATGACACCTATCCTTTACAGCCAAGCCTTTGTGGGTCTGGAGAGTTGTTTGTACACATGCTGCAGGAGTTGGCAGTGATGAACGGACAAGCCCCTGAGGCCTAGAGCTCCTGTCATGCTTCTGACAGTCCAGCATGCCACATCCAAGCATGGGCTTTGGGGTTACATGGACCTAGAGGCTCTTACGCTTTGTAGTCGTGTGACTTCCAGCGATTGCCTATTCTCTCTAGACACCAGTTTCCTCATTTCCAGTAGGGATAGCAACGTCCCTATCCTAAAAGTATTGGTGAAAATTAAATGGCAGATCTATGAAGTATTTCCGCACAGTGCCTAGCACATAGAAGATCAATGGCTCCTATTGTTTTCATTGTCATTATGACTGTGCGCACTGGAGATTACTAATCATTTATGAGGAAGGGTAAATTATCATTTCTGACCAGGAAGGCACGTATCAAGAAAGAACATCCAGTGACGTATGCTTAGGGTAACAAGACAGCAGTCAGAACATTCCACTGGGGAAATGACCAAAGCATCATGAACACCTTTAGCATCTATTAGGTTACAAACCAAAGAATCTCATCAACCCCAAATCATTCATCTACTGGGGGCTTTGCAGTGCCCTGACATTGGCAGTGGAGACCAGCGGAACGTGACAATAATGACCACACTTAGTCGCTCGCTGACAGGCTCGGTGTCTAACAGTCCATAAGACACGGGCAATAAGTTTGTGAGGCATCCCGTTATTCACTGAGGAAAGAAATAAGACCTGGTGTTGATGCTGAATTTCTGACCTGGCCCAAGGGAAGACCCAAACATCAAGAGCACCACACGAAGCACTTGAACATGCCCACAGGGTTGACGTCTGGAGGACGTCAGGCCAGATCCAAAGATATAAGACTAAAGTCAGGAAAGGACTTTGTCTAAAAGGGAAAATGGGGCTTCCCACCGTCAAGCACATCCCAGCTAAGAAGCAGGCCGGTGCACGGGAAAGGCAGGCGAAATTCTTCCAGTCACATCGTTTTTGGTGAGGCGAGGCTCTTCGAGAATCAATTTGCTAAACTGACAGACAAAAAAAGTCCTTATGCTTTGGTCTTGGTTTTGATGGTCTGTGGCTTACCCTCAGAGGTCAGAGCTCCAAGGCCTCCCCGAATGTGAAGGCAACTGAGCAAAAAGCATAATGGACTATACCTTCCACTCTAGGAAGAATTTTCCTTCCAGAGGTCATATATATATTTACATAAGAAATCCAAATTAAAGGACTCTTTTCACATGTCTTTACCAGAAAGTTCATCTAGGGCATAAACCGAACCTAATAACATGCCACATGAGGCACTCTCTCCAGGTCTCCAAACCGCTCTCTCTCCCCTTTAAATGAAATCGAAGGCCAATTAGAGATGGAAAACACGGAGTAAAATTGCTCTAAGTTTAGCTTTCGTTAGGAATTAATCATCAGCTCTGATTGCCCTGGGTGTTAAGACGTACAAATTCCAGAACTTGATCCTTGAAGTCATTTTTATTTCTCAAAACCTACATGAGGTTTTTTTCCCCCCTTCCAGCAAGGTTCAGACACAAGGTTACCCCCAAGGGGGAAGACGCCCGAGGTCCCTATCCGTCTACAAACAAAGGCGCTTTCTGGACTGTTGGTCATTGTTTCCGAAATTCATTTGCGGGACAGTTGGCGGAGTAGATTGTTAAGAGCAGATTGACAAAAAGAATGTAGACTTGTACATGGCACGCCAACTGTAACCGGCGAAGGTTTGACAAGCAGAGGAATCAGTACCAAGTCAGATAGCTTTACATATATGTAAATCGGCTGGAACCGCGCCTGGCAGCCTTCGCTTTCTGTAGCAGAGGCCCGGGTGCCTCTGAAAGGTACTCAGAGCTGGAGACAAGATCGGGCGCAGCAAATCACGCTCACTTCTTTCACAGCAACCGATACCCCCAATCCCCGAGAGCCCGGACTGCGCCAACCTCCACGGCCCCTCCGGAGTCAGGCACTTAACATTGTCGGTTTAACGTTGATACGTTCGTGGATCTGTTCTTTGGCCATTCACTCATCACCTGCTGCGTGCAAACTCAGAGACGTGGGGCCTGGATGAGATGCTTTGGCTTCACAGGGACGGATGCTCAGGCTAAGACCAGGACTCGCCTTCGGCACTTCCCAGCCAGTGAGATGCCACACCTGCCCTCTCACCTGTCGGCTCCAGATCGTCCGTACCCTCACATGACATCCTGCCCCAGGGAGCACATCAGGAGCACCAGTGGTGTGGTTTCAAGATGAATCACCCCATCTGGTTACCCTCGCCTTGTTCTGTCTTCTGAACCTTCCAGCATGCTCTCCTGCCAGCTGACGCCCTTGGGTTCCTTAATTCTGCTGCTGCCAAACCTGGAGCACCTGTTGTCTGCAAAGCTTCCTTGTCCTCCCTCTTGGCATCCGCAGTCCTTTCCTGCCACTGTAGGGTGAGTTGTCTGGAAGGTGATGCATGATGGAGCTTGGGCTGCCAAGCTGGAGATCAGCACTTGTGAAAGGAAGGGTAAGGCCTGCGGGCCTCACAAAACTCTGCCACCTCAGGAGCTCTGGAACCGTTACTGCCTGGCAGACTTGTCCCTTGTTGAGGTGAAATGGCCCAGCCTTTATACTCCTGCCTGAATGATCCCATCCCTGGATGTGGACATCCCCAAGGGAGGGTGTGACCCTGGGCGGGGGCTATCCAAGGCTGAGAGGCCCTGAAGGAGCTCACAACTGGAGGCTCTCTGCTGACCCCAGTCCCTGCAGCTGGGTGGCATATCCCCCCCCCACCCCCGTGGGGGTCTAGGTGGTGGCACATCTCACGCCTATTACACCGATCATCTTTGGTGTGGACCCCTTCTGGCCTTGGCCTCACATATCTGCCTGCCCAGGGCTCTGACCTGTTCTGATCTCTGTCTAGACTCTCTTTTGACTTCTGGTGCAGAAGCTTTGCCTTATAGCTCAACCCCTTAGAAGCTAGGACTGTCATGTTAACACCTGGGAGGCACGCTCAGGGATACTTTTGTGGCCATGGATACCGGAAAGCTCTGCTTATCAATTCTACTGCCCCATTGGTGTGGTCCAGCCCTACCCCTTCCCCCTCAAACCACCCACGCCCCCACCCCCCTGAGCAGTCCTGCCTACACCACAGGTCCCGTCATGTGTAGATACTCCTGAAGAACTCCTGGTGTAGAAATGGAGGCTGGCAGAGGGAGACTGTTTGCATGCCAAGTTAGACTCATCCATACCAATGCAGAGCGGATGCATTGTGGGGTAAATGGTACAAGAGAGAGAGTTGGGTCCTACACACTAATATCTTCAAGACAGCTTCAACTTCCTGCAAGTGATGCTGTAAGAAATCACTAGATCCGGGGACTCAGGGGCCTGTGGTATAGTTGAAGAAATCAGTGGGGGCGGGGAAGCCAGTTTCCTGAGTCCTCAGTAAATCCTGCTCCTCCTCCAACACCATTCTCATTTCTTAGCTAGTCCTTGGCCTGGGAGTTATTTCCTTTAACCCCAGCCAGCCTCTCTCCTTCCCCTATCAGATTGCTGGCATCCCTTCCCACCGTGACTTTCCCTTTTCCTGCCTTGTTGGCAGACAGTATGTTCCATCTCAATTTTCCTCCCCTGCCCAAAAAATAAAAATTAAAAGCCACCTCCACCTGAGAGCCTTCTCTGATTAACCTCTCCTAATTCTGATGCTTCCAGTATTAGGCTTCTATTAAAACCAAATGGCATTGTATAAAATTTCAAAGCATTGCCCCCGCTATTATTTTTATTGTATCAGTTCCTTTCTTAAATCAATTAACCAGCAAATAAGGCTGGGGAACGTTTTAGTGCCATTAGGGACACGTTAGGTGGCTGTTCTTTGCTTTTTATAGACTGGGTTCGTTGTAATGAGGTTTGACCTGGTGCCTGTTTACACGTGGTTATTTGCCGAACGTTTGCAATTGTTCCTAGCAAGGAATCTGTACGAAACTGGTCTGTTGCAGGCACAAAAGACCCTATCATGACGTAACAGGATTTCCTGTAACCCTACAGGTGTTGTAGTAAAACACTACCCCTCATTAGGGACCGTTGGGATGAAAAGGCACGAGGGTTTTCCAAATACTGATCCATCGTCTACGTATGGTCTTCTCAACCAAATGGCGAGCACTTCAGGACAGTGGCCACTCCTTCCACAGACACTTGGTGGCACCAGGAAGCATTGGCCATCCATCCACTCCATCCACTCCAGACACTGTCTCAAGGACTCATGTGGACTAATGCAGTCCTTCCAGAGACCCCAGGAGAAGACGGAGTGAGGTTTGGAAATCTGTCTAAATCACACAGGTGATGAGACAGGGCAGGAATCCGGATAGCGGTTTTCTCACTAAATCCCACTCCTTTCCCACCAGCTCTTTGTTACTGCCCACGATAGAGTTTATACAGGTCTCCAAAACTCCGCAACTCAAAGGTGGCTAGCTGTAAGGCTCCTCAGCATCCTACCCCCCAAGAAGCAGGGATTTAAAGAAGTGCTAGGAGGGGCTCCTGGGAGGCTCAGTCAGTTAAGCGTCCAACTTCAGCTCAGGTCACGATCTCACAGTTTGTGGGTTCGACCCCGGGGTCGGGCTCTCTGTGCTGACGGCTCGGAGCCCGGAGTCTGCTTCTGGATTCTGTGTCTCCCTCTCTCTCTGCCCCTGCTCCACTTGAGCTCTGCCTCTCTCTCTCAAAAATAAATAAACATTTACAAATAAATTAAGAAGAAGAAGAAGAAGAAGAAGAGGAGGAGGAGGAGGAGGAGGAGGAAGTAGTAGTAGTAGTAGTAGTAGTAGTAGTAGTAGTTTGGGGAAAGAAACAGGATCGTGCTCTCCTAAAACAAACAAACAAACAAACAAAAAAACCCAACAAACACGGGAATTAAAGGGATCCTACCCCTCCTAACTGAGAAAGCCAGGTTGACGAAGGGTATTTGCAACACGTAGCTTTTCTCTGCATTGTACATCAAGACTTCCTTGATGTCTTCCTGCCGTACAAATGTCGGGTCGCACTGAATGAAATGCAGAGCCGATCAGGAACACCAAGCAATCTGCCTGGGTCTTGGATCTGAGCTTTCGGGAAATCCACGGGTCCCGGTCACAAGATAAACCCTGGCAAGTAATAAGCGCGTTGCCTTTCAAGTCCCATTCAGTTAGCAGATGGGCCTTTGCCTGAAGTGACCATCCCTAAGAAGGACAGGCACTGTTTCACCAAATTAGCTCCCTGGGATCCGTAGTAGTTAGCGCCACGGAATAACCCAGGCTTCCGCTCCCTAAAAAACTCTGCTCAATGAAACAGTATAGGATGCTTCAGCTCCCCGCCCCCCACCACGCGAAGGCAGGAAAACTTTGGCCATGAATAAAAATCCAGCTCTTGCCTAATGCATTTCCCTCGTGGAGGGCCTCTGTGACTTCCCAGCCTTGCCACTACCTAAGCAAAAATGCAGACTTTGTCTCTTTTGTCAGTCTCGAGATAAAATCCTATTCTTTGTAATCCCTGAAGAAACAAATCAAATAAACTCGGGCTGAGCCAACCATTTTCAATCCATCAAAGCAATCAAATTCTGTTTACCTGAATCACAATGATTTCTAAAATGTTATTAAAAAGTAAAATGGAGTTTAACTATTCCAAAAAACCGAAAATGATGTGCAAACACCAAAGGGATAAGATTTCTGTAATTATGTAGACATAAAGTCCGTGCCATCATTTGAGCCACAATACATTGTAGCTATGGCATGTGAAGATAAAGAGCCCTTTGTCTAACACGGCTGCTCTAAGTGAAGCATAAACATAATTAATGTAAGAAGTCTTCAAAGAGGTGACTATCCATTTAGTTAGTTTTATTGCTCTTTCGGGCAAACAATGGTTTTATAATTTAATAAACCAATTAACTGATTATGCCTCGCCCAAAATATTTGTATATCACCCATTCCATCATCTCAAAAGTCCCCATCCCATTTCTTAGCCAGACAGTGTTGTCGTAAATGTGACTAATTAGTACATTTGGCAAATGTTTGCCTGGCAGGTTATTTTGAAGCAAGTTCTCCGGGATTTTGTCTCCGTGTGCTTTCGCAAACATCTGTGACTACCGAAAGCCCTCTTTTTTTTTTTTTTTCCGTGTCATTAACAGTTCAGATACCACATTATTAGGACTGTTTAGAGCCACTTTGAAAGAAATAACGATTGTGGCCCCACTTCTTTCTTGTAACTCTTCAGCTATTCTGTTGCGAGGACCACCCAGTCCTTAAGCGTCGCGTGCTTTATCGCCCCCTCAAAATTGCTTCTTCTGTTCGGTCAGGAGTCACCCCACGGGCTTCAGGTACCCGTCACCAGCTGTGTTATAATGGTGATGTTCACCACATTACAGCTGATGGATCTGGCGGCATTTCCATTATAACCCTCCATTATCAGGTAGAGAAAAGCCGGCTGGGGGGAGAAAAATGCATCCAGGAATAAAACATGACATCCTGGCAAACAGCAGCAAGTTTCAACCTAGGCACATTCTCGTAGCACTTTGAAATGTGAACTTGTCATGCCAGGTTTTCAGTAGCAAGAATATATGTCAATGAAGGCACAGAAATGGAGTCATTTAAGAGGATTTGCTGAAACCCTCAGTAAAAGATAGCATGGTCAGTACAAATGGTACTTCCTGCTGTAGTGCCCAAACGCTACCGTTGATCTCCAGCAGGGACCTTGCTTGCGAGAACTTTTATATAGTGAGTGCTATTGGGACCTGCAAGGCCCTGGTTCCCACCTTTTCAGCCAAGTATTCATTTGTTTGTGGGACCAAAACTTGAGAGCCTCCAACCTATCCATCATGAACTGGAAAAGGTCCCACATTGCCTAGGAAGGTGAAAGCAAGTGCAATAAAAGCAGAATGAATACAGTGAGAGGGATGGTCCATGGTGCTGCTAGGCCACACGGAAGGTACTTAACTCAGACGAAGAGGCTCAGGGAAGCCCCTTTCCGCAAGAGGTGACGCATAGGCTCCTGCATTAGGGAACAAGGACTGGCCAGGTGACTGAGGAGAGGACAGAACCTCGGAGTTGAAGAGAAGATCTTGCTCGAAGCTGCAGCGGTACGAGAAAATGCCCATTTGAGGTCCTGGGAGCCCTTGAGTATGGTAGGAGCCTGGACCACGAAGGCCAAGGGGTGGAAGAAGGCAGACAGACCCAGACTACGCACAGCTTGAGGTCGCAATAAAGGCATGTGAACTTCACCATAGGAGAAATACAGAGCCACTGAAGGTTTTAAGCAGAGGAGTCATATGACCAGATTTAGATCTGGAAATATACACCTATACTTCCAACAAACCGCTCTCTCCTATACAAAACTCCTAATGATTTATTGTTAATATGGTGAATGCAGGCCCATGATTTATGGCTTAGTTTCCCTGTGAAGAATAAGTCGGAGCTATTGGTATAACGCTTACCATTAAGCATTAAGTGGACCACCAACCTTCCAGGTTACCATTCACGTGTTCATTAGCTCATTCAGGGCATAGATCTCCAATAGCGTCTATGTGAAGTGAAGGTTGGGAGAGAAAACATAAACCTCAATAAGAGCCAAATAAACAGAAGACTCCCGAGGGTCCATATACTTAAGGCACAGACACGAAGTCCTGGAAGTTCATGGAGGGGCTGACTATGTGCTGGGGTGGCCAAAGAAGGTTCCTGGAGGTGATGCATTCTGAGGTCGCAGGAGAGGGCAAGCTAGAAATGAACACAGGAGCGCAGAGGGACGGTCAGTCTGGTGAACAGTGAGGCCAGGAGGAGAGCGTTGAAATGATAGGGGAAGTAGCTGATACAAAGTGAGGGAATGTGGCCTAGGTCCTGCAGGTGACGGCAGTACCTCTGGTGTCCCCCTGACACCACGGCGGGTGACATCTACTGGGCACTTCTTAGCTTTGCATCTCTGACTCTGGACCCTGGTACTTTCCAGCACACCTCACTGGTCTTCCATGTACCAAGAGTGCTGGGAGAGCTGGAGATAAAGGAGTGATAGTGACACAAACCCCGTGGAATGTTCCCCGAAAGATAGGTTTCAACAGGATTCCAAGGAGCAGCAGGAACTTGGGATGTCAGAGGAGGCACTTCATGAACTGGCCTCACCAGCCCCAGCTTCACCTCACCCTCACACTCCCCCAAACCCAGACAGTCCAAAACACTGCAGACCCTGGCTTCCCACCTCCCCGTGCACCACCCTAGCCTGCCTGCTGAATCCTTATCTCAAAGACCCAGGTTTCCCTGCAAAGTCCTGCATAACCACTACCCGTGCTGCCTGTCCTCCATCTCCACTGTTGCAAGGAAATGCTCAGTCTAGAACTTTGTTTTATTTATCCATTTACTTGGCCTTGCCAACCTCTAGTCTGGGAACTTGAGCTCAGTCTCTGGTAGGGATCCCCAAGACCTCCTAGGACAGTCCTGGAATGTAGAAGAAACTCAGTTAACACCTGACAGATGTAAGTCTACACGAATAAACTCGGGAGGGGAGGAGACCCCATCACATTCATCGCCAACTCAAGGGATCCCTCTATGTGCACATCACAAAAGCTTGAACACTGAGGGAATTGCATTTCCCAAGCTCCCGAAACCTACAGGGACTCCCAAAAAAGTTCTCACTTTAAGGGTGCCACTGTTTAAGACAGGACTTCAGGCTGCACCTCCACCACCCCCCTAAGCAAGCAGACACTGTGCAAAAAAATTTTTTAAGTTAATTCAGACGGGGAAATAAAAAGTCAACTCGAGTGGTTGTTTGATTTCTTTGGCCTTCCAACTCAATCAAAAAGGTCACTCTTGGAGCCCTGGGTAAATAGAGCCTGGTACTGAGTGTCTTCAATCATGTGACAAGGTTATCTCATCAATCCCTGCAAAATCCTAGGAGTAAGATGACAAGTATTACCCGGAGGGCCTCGACCAGTGATTCTCAAATTTCAGGAAGCATCAGGAGTAAAGACAGCCAGTGGACCCCACCTCTGGAATCTCAGATTCAGTATATTTAGATGGGGCTCACGAATTCACAAGTTCCCGGGTGATGCTGATGCTACTGAGCAGGGTCCACACTTTGACAACCACTGCCCTAGACCGTGGATGATAACTTTGCATAAGAACTCATCCATCAGCTCTCAGCCACTTGGTGCCAGGCTGGCTGGCTGCAGCTTAGCAAATGCCCAGGTAGCAAAATAAAGTGAAATCCGTGTGCTCACCTGGCCCAGTTGCTTCTCCTGTAGTGGATGAAGGGAGTGGCCACTGCCGAACTGCATGCAAATTATCCCAGTTCTCTCTTTGAGATTCTCACGGTAGGGATTTGAAAAGAGGGGCAAAGTAAAATTGAGTTCTGACTCCGATTTCACGAAAACATGTTTTCAAATCAAATCAGATGAAACCTCTAGGTGCATGGGACTGCTTTACCCCTACCCAAATGTGACCTCTCCGATTAAGACGGGGGGAAAACGCTTGAAAAACCTCTTAACATCAAATAGCAACCTAAGAGCATTTTCTGGTGATTTAAACTTAAGCGAATCAGAAACATCTGGATTAGATTTTACTCAAATTCTACACAATCTAAACAATTAAGGTGGGGGAGGAAACATTTGGCAAACTGTGCCTTGGGTTTAATCAAGCCCGGAGCATTCGAAAATTGGTCTGAGGTGTTGATGAGCTCTGAGTGAAGCCCTAAGGCTCAGCATTACCACTCTGAGGGCTCAGAAGTGACACCGCTGTCACCTTCCCCTCCCAGGACTCCTTGAGGGGCCCCCCTTGCATCCATTTTCTCCCTAGCCCCACTTGGAGAGCTGGTTCACAATCTGATGCTCTGGACAAAGCTGGAGGCCTGATGACCAGGGGCCAGTGGGAATCACAAGGAACACGGGGAGGGGTTGAGTCTGATGGCACTTGTCAGGATACTAAACACTACCTGCTACATGGGACGAGTCCTGAAATCTCAGTGGCTTTGCACAACTCACTGTATTTTTTTTTTTTTTTTTTTTTAGTTTAGTTTGAGAGAGGAAGAGAGGGTGCACACAAGCCGGGGGACAGGGGGCACAGAGAGAGAGGGAGAGAGAGAATCCCAAGCAGCCTCCACACTATCAGAGCATAGAGCCCGATCTCACGAACCACAAAATCATGACCTGCGCCAAAATCAAGAGTCCGACACTTAACCGAATGAGCCACCCGGGCGGCCCACTAAGTGTATTTCTCGCTCATGCCGTCTGGGTTGGGTGACTCTGCAGGCCACCTGTCCTCCCAGAAGCCACCCAGGAATGCAGGTGGCTCCTGTCTTCCCACTCCGCCATGCATCACCCCCATGGCTGCTACCCCGGAGGGAAGACAAGGACGGAAGGATGGAATGTCTCAATCTCAGACCCGTCGTTTAAGAGCTGTGACACATTCTGCAAGACACTTGACCTCTTTAAGTGTCGATTCATGTCTTCCTCTGTGGAATGGGATCCTCGGTGGCACCGAGCTTGTGGCCATTCAAGTGGGGCTTGGCACTGGACCCTTGCTACTCCGAGTGCGGTCTGCTGACCAGTAGCATTGACACCACCGGGATCCTACCTGAAATGTGGACCCTCAGGCCTCACCCCGGGCCTACTGAATCAGACTCTGCACTTTAACAAGCTCCCTGGGCCATTCGTGTCTCCACCACAGCACCCACACATAGTAAATGCTCACGGAACGCCAGCTACCCTTACTGTGACCTAAACGCCAGCGGCCTTTCCCGGCCAAACAATCACTGAGTCCATTAACCCCGCACCCACTCCCAATCAGCAGGGACATCAGCGGAGATTAGCGGGCTTAGGGGACTGGCTTCTCCTCCTGCGAGCAATGACACTTCCTACTGATGTCCTTTCATGAAAGGGCGGAGACGGGGCCTTGATTTTAACTGACAAATCAAAGCAAGTCAGGGCTGAGACTGCAATCATTTTATCCTCATTATCCCAAGGAATTTCAGCCCATATGGCACACTGCCCTCATCATTACACGCTGATCACAGACCCTGTGTGTTACCTGGGATCAACCCAAAAACATAAAAGGTAGGGAACGGACCCAGATTTCTAGACAGGCTGTCACGGAAAATTTCCTTCTTGGGGGGGGTGGGGGGCGCGAGTCGGGGAGGGGAGGATTAGGACCAGTGTCAAGTAAATCATCCCCCCCCCCCGGTAAAACACATTTCCATGGCTAGCCCAGCGTTCCAAAACGAGTCCTGTCCAGCTCACTTAGCTGATGGCGCTTGTGCTCCGCGATGTTGAGGGAGTCTTCTGGCTGACTGCCTGCATGCCTAATTTCCGTGATTACACCAAATCGTCATCCAGAAAGTGCCCTCCGAAAAATGACTAAACTCATATCAGGTGTCTCTCCTCCACCCTTTTCTCTGTTTCCACCTCCCTCCACAAAGGCCCTTGTCTGAAACACAGGACACCTGAGTGCTTTCTCTCGGTGATGGATCACACAACTTCTGAATCTCAATTTCCTTTCCTCAGCGCTGTGTCACCTCAACCACATTGATCAATATGAAGCCAAGTAATGCTCCTAGCAGCTTACAGGCTGCCTCTCCCTCCCTCCCTCCTCTCTCTCTCTCTCTCTCTCTCTCTCTCTCTCTCTCTCTCTCTCTCTCACACACACACACACACACACACACACACACACACGCTCACACAAAATACTCAGAACATTAAAGAAAGCTGTTAAGCTAATCTGGTTCATCTAAATGGGCAATATATATTGAACCCACGCTCCATTGATCATAATTATTGCAGTGCCCTTTATCAAGTAGCCATCTTAAACCATTATTTAGAGATCATTTTGCTTTCCATTACTGTCACTATATTGCAGAATTCGCTGGGAATTGGATGCTTGGTGATAGAGGGGTGTGCACAGTATTAGCTGGGAATCTGCCCATGCCATCCAGGAGTGTTTCCAAACGGAGAGACTTAGCACCACAGTCAGTGAACTTTCGAAGAGCACCCCCCCCCACCCCGCCCCATCAGCTTTATGGAGGAAAAATAAATCCTCCACCCGGCTCTGATTTTCCTCCTTGGCTCCGCAAACAATATCACCATTATTCTTGCCTTACGATAATCCCCAGTAAGACCCTCGACATACAAAGCCCCCGACTCACACTGGGCATTCTGCACATGAAATGCCATTGCCGCAAAGTGCCTGAAGAAAGTCATCTGGCCTGTGGGAAGGAAAACAAGGGCTCCTTATCTGGAATGCCCCGGCCTCCAAACTGGGAACTTTTATGCCAAAACCATGGCTCCCTTTCTTCCCCATCCTAAAGATGCCCACGGAGATGGGCTGCGTCATCTCCTCCCAGGCCCTGGTCCGACATCAGCATCATCTTTGCTCCAGCCACCCTTTGCTGAAGACGCTCCCCAGAGAATGAGTCTCTGCAGGCTTCTCGACCTGATGCGCAGAGGGCGGCTGAATAGTGATTAAGGCCATCGAGTCTTTCTGAAGGGCCGGGTTCAAACCCAGCCTCAACCACCTGCTTCCTGACGAGCCTCAGGCAATCCATTCACCCTCTGTCACGCTCCAATGCTGCCTGTGCAGAAGTAGGAATTATGATGATTATAAACCCTACCTGGTAGGGACTCCCAGAGGAAGGGTTCGGATCTGGTGCGGAGCGAGTTCTCAGTACTCGTTTGCAGTCATTACTGTTACCTAGGGCAGTGGTTCTCAAACGCTAACACCCATCAGAACCACCTGGAGGGCTTCTTAAAACAGACTGCTGGCCCCACCCCCTGGGGTAGGTCTGGGGTGCGGTGAGATTGACGTGTCTAACAAGTTCCCAGGTGATGCTGTGGGTCTGCAGACCACATTTTGAAAGCCCCTACTCTGCAGACTGGAAGCTGTGAGGTTTCGACAGTGCACACACCCCTCTCCAATCAGGGACGGTCTGAAATGAGCAGGCTTTACTCCCTCTCTGGGTCAGCGTGCCATCAGTGAAAACTGGTAAATGAAGCTCACCTAAGACCGTCCTGTTGTCAAAAAGCCTAAGATTTGGGGTCAGACTGACCTGAATCTGCCTCCTCGCTCTATCACTTACCAGCTGTGCGACTTTAAAAGACTTTCTTAACCTCTCTGAGCTTGTTTTCTCATCTGTAGATTGGGATGATAGTCCGCACCTCATGGAGTCGTTATAGAAAGAAAATTATACGGCGTGTAGAAAATTCCAACGCGATGGCTGATACATAATAGATAATAGTCATTATTTAATAATGTTAGGTTAGATCACATAGCTGACCATACTCTACCTATAAAAATGGCAGTTTCATATGGATCAACCTAATAATTAGCGTAGTCGTAATAATAGTAATATCACTGAGCAAATTCGAGCCACCGCAGTTTGGTAAAAATAACTAGCTAACAGCGCCCCCTGCAGGGAAGCTGAGGACGGCAGTCCGTTCCATTACACCTTCATTTTAGCTACTGTGTTCATCAACCTGGATGCCTGATTTACATCCCCACCCCCAACACGTGGATGTGCACAGTTTTAGTAGGCTTTTGTTTTGTTTTGTTTTGTTTTGTTTTGTTTTGTTTTGTTTTGTTTTGTTTTGTTTTGTTTTGTTTT
>NW_024412404.1:55268547-55368858 GCF_014898765.1 Herpailurus yagouaroundi
TTGTTTTGTTTTGTTTTGTTTTGTTTTGTTTTGTTTTGTTTTGTTTTAAGAGATCCTTCAAGAGACCCAGTGAGTAAGCAGGGTGTGAACTGTAGACATACATATTCTGCATGTTCTGTGGTGTTTCCTGGCCACCGCTGAAGGACAGCTCCTGCGTCTGTCCAGCCATCCCTCTTTCTCTTTGGCAGCCCCTATTTGCTGAGAGCTGGGAAACCAAACAACTTAGCTTTTCTGATTTATCCTTGTGTCTCTGTTTTTTAGTAAAATAACTAGTCACATACTAGATCCTGAACAAATGGTAAATTGAAAATAATTGTGAAATAGGGCAAGGGCAGAAATAGTACATTATCACCTTGATAGATCCTGAAGGCACATTGATAAAATGTGATGTCTATGTTTAAAAAAAAAAACTCTTAGCAAATCAGGAATAGAAACTACAACAGACATGACGGATGGATGGATGGATGTGTGTGTGTGCGCATGTATACATATACAGATATATAAAATATGCTTTTTTAAGCTAACAGCCAGCATCATGATTAACTTTTAAATGGAAACACTGCCATTAAAAGGCAGGAAGAAAACAAAAATACCTACTTGTGATGACTGTTTAACATTGTTCTGGAAGGTACCGACTGATACAATAGAAAAGAACAAGAAACAATAGGAATAAATGCTGGAAACTGCAGGTGAAAATCATCATCACTGTCCTACTTGAAAACCCCATGAGGAAATACTAGAACTGATAAGAGGCTTCAATGAAGTGGATAGTTATAAAATTAGTTTTTAGAAATCAAGAATGTGTCCACAACCACTTAGAAAACATGTGCTTCATAGCAGTCATAAACATATAATGCCAAGAAATTAAGGTATCATAAAATGACTGTCATCTATATGATAAGAACCGTAAAACTCTATTCCAGAATGCAAAAGGCTATCTGAATAACTGTACAAAACATAACATGTTCCCCAGTACAAAGATGTGATATTTAAAGATACTAACACTGACAAGTGACACTATGGATTTAATGTAATCCAGGTCAAAATTCTAATACTTCTTTTCAAACCTGACTAAAGTGTATTTGAAGACAATGTGATATGCGAGAATAGTTGGGAAAAAGAGTCTGGGGGAAGGAAAAGACTAAAGAGAGAGTATTTGTCTTCCATGTATTAAAATTCTGAAAATCAAAACTAACTCCAGGGGCGCCTGGGTGGCTCAGTCGGTTCAGCGTCCGACTTCAGCTCAGGTCATGATCTCACAGTTCACGAGTTGGAGCCCCGCCTCTGGCTCTGTGCTGACAGCTCGGAGCCTGGAGCCTGCTTCGGATTCTGTGCCTCCCTCTCTCTCTGTCCCTCCCCAGCTCACACTCTATCTCTGTCTCTTAAAAATAAATAAATGTTAAAAAAATGTTTTTTAAACTGACTCCAGTAGAAACAGATTAATTAGACCAAGAAATTCAAAAGCAGATGCAAGCCATAGAAAACTGTATATATAATAAGGTTCGAATTGCAGTTCAAACAGGAAAATTAGGACTAGTCAATAAAGAATCCAGGGACAACCATCTGGAAACAAAAGACAATTTACAGCAACAAAAATTCCACAAAGATTAAACAATTTAGAGTAAAAATACTGAGAAATGATATGTAAACATTTATATAAAACTTGATGGGAAATCCTGTCAAAGAATGTCACCAAAATAAAATTTCATGACATTAAAATGTTAAGCTTATTCTAAATAGCAAAAAAAAAAAATTTTTAAGTAAAAAAAATAAAAAACAAAGTTAAAAGGCAAATAGGAGCGCCTGGCGGCTCCGTTGGTTAAGCGTCCGACTTCGGCTCACGTCATGATCTCACGGTTTGTGAGTTTGAGCCCTGCATCGGGCTCTGTGCTGATGGCTCAGAGCCTGGAGTCTGATTTGGATTCTGTGTCTCTCTCTCTCTCTCTGCCCCTCCCCCGCTGCACTCTGTCTCTCTATCTCAAAAATAAATAAACATTTTTTAAAAAGTCAAAAGGTTGGGGCGCCTGGGTGGCGCAGTCGGTTAAGCGTCCGACTTCAGCCAGGTCACGATCTCGCGGTCCGTGAGTTCGAGCCCCGCGTCAGGCTCTGGGCTGATGGCTCCGAGCCTGGAGCCTGTTTCCGATTCTGTGTCTCCCTCTCTCTCTGCCCCTCCCCCGTTCATGCTCTGTCTCTCTCTGTCCCAAAAATAAATAAAAACGTTGAAGAAAAAAAAAAAAAGTCAAAAGACAAATAAACCAGAAAATCTATTTTCAATATGCATCATATTCAGGGGTTAGTATTCTTACTATTTAACAATATATTAAATTCTACCAGAAATGTATATATGGAAATTCG
Organism: Herpailurus yagouaroundi; assembly: GCF_014898765.1. NCBI lineage: Eukaryota > Metazoa > Chordata > Mammalia > Carnivora > Felidae > Herpailurus > Herpailurus yagouaroundi. The sequence continues at coordinate 55,270,903 of NW_024412404.1, forward strand.
ATAGAAATTTGGGCAAAGAGCTTAAACAGGATATTCACAGATGAAGAAATATAGTCAAGAGTCACATACAAATGATCGATATCACCAGTCATCAAAGAAATTTAAGCTAAAACCCAATGGTTTTTACTTGTGGTATTATTATGGATTTTAAAAAAGAATGGCCAGAATTGTCAAAAATATACTGCAATATATAGGCATTCTCATATATTGTAGGTAGGAATGTAAATTAAGAAGGTCTTGGGGCGTCTGGGTGGCTCAGTCCATTAAGCATCTGACTCTTGATTTCAGCTCAGATCATGATCTCACGGTTTGTAAGGTTGAGCCCGACAACGTGTGGACCCCGCTTGGGACTCTCTCTCTCTCTCTCTCTCTCTCTCTCTCTTCCTTTCCCCTCTTCAAAATAAATAAATAATTTTTTTTACAAAGAAGGTCTTTTGAGACCTTCTTGGAAATATATATCTAAATAAATAATAAATAAATAAATATCTAAAACCTTAGACTTTGACCCAGTACACACCCTTCTGGACATGTTATCAGAGGAAATAATTAAAGGGCACAAGGATAGCACAGGGATGATCCTTGCAGAATTACTTATAGTAGCCAAAAATTAGAATATCAGTCATTAAAAATTATGACAGGAATCCACATGTATTTACACACCCACACAGTTAAGGCAGAACAGGGGTTCCCGCACTCAACCATGCATCAGGATCACCTGGAGGGCTCTCTACAGCAAGACTGATGGCCCCACTTCCAGGGTTTCTTATTCAGGAAGCCTGGGATGGGGTTCTAGAATTCGCACTTCTTTATTTTTTTTTAATATAATCTATTGTCAAGTTCGCTAACATACCATGTATACAGTATGCTCTTGACTAAGGGAGTAGATTCCCGTGATTCATCGCTTACATACAATACCCAGGGCTCATCCCAACAAGTGTCCTCAAATTCGCATTTCTAAGTGCCCAGATGATGTTGATGTCAGTGGTCCAGGGATTTTGCATTCGGAGGGCCCCTGTGACAGAGTGTTGTTTAATGAGGAAAGCAAATTACAATAAGAGATAGCGTGATCCAGTGTCTCCATGTACCTTATACATGCATAGAAAAAAAAAATTGTCAAGGATAAGCCCAAAAATGTTAACAATGATTATTTCTAAGTGTCAAGACTATGGGTGTTTTTAATTTTTTATGATCAACATAAATTATTTATATAACTTTAATTAGTCAGCCATTTCTCCCCCTAATAAGCAAATTTTATGAAATCCGCATGTGCCTGAGTCTTCTTGAGCTGCCTCTGCCTTGAGACAGCTGGGGCCAGACTCAACACTTCATGAGTTTTTCATTATTAATAACTACTTTATTAAGATATAATTCACTACCATACCATTCACCCATTTAAAGTGTACCCTTCAATGCCTTTTAGTATATTTATAGGGTTGAGCAACCATCACCATGGTCAATTTTAGAGTATTTGCCTCAACCCCAAAAGAAACTCCTACCTCCCAGCCATCATTCCCACTTGCCTCCCTTCCCCCCCAGGCCCCGGCAACCACTAATGTACTTCCTGTCTTCATGGATTGCCTATTCTGGATGTTTCATATAAAGGAAATCATACAATATGTGGATTCTTTCACTTACATGTTGTTTCCATACACCTGGTCTTACATCCTCTACTCAAGCAAAGCACAAGCTCCCACCTCAGGAAGATTCTATGGACGTAGAATAAAGTGCATGAAATTTAATATACTCTAGGGACCACATCTCCTCTCGCCCTGCGTAATTTTCACACACAGTTGGGTTCTTACCTCTGTTTTGGACTAGGTGAATTTTGAGACACAAATCGTCTCCTGACAGACATGGTAAAGAGGCTGTATAACCTTGGCAGCAAGAGGGCTGGCCCAGGATTCTCCCCCTGCATGCTCTGTGACCCCAGGCAAGCCGCTTGCTTGCTCTTGGCCTCTGTTCCTCTTCTGAGACTGCATAACATCAGCACCTCAGAGTTGTTGGAGAACTCAATAAATTAACTCACATCTGATGCTCATGGCAACGCCTGCTACCACATAAATGCTCAGCACATGTTAGCTATTAGCATTATTATAATAGTTAATTGGATTCCAATACCTGGCAAAAATCTCTTTGTCATGAAGCTCAAATATGGTCACAGAAGCAGATGCCTGGAATAGATTTTAGCAAAATCTTCTCTTATGAAAATATCCTGCCTCCTTCTCTTTGGGTTGAGGAGAAGACTTGTGGCTGATTCTGCCCCAAGCAGTTGCCCCATGCTAAGAAATTAACACTCCGGGAGTGCTCTGGGAAATTATTAGGTCATATACAAATGACAGGCCATAACAATAATCACAATACCAATGCAATAAAAATGAAAGTCAAAATGAACCTCATTGTATCTGTGTTTCTCCCAAAGACATGCCTGCAATAGTTCCTTGTAGTGCATGGGGGACACCAGTAATGTCTGTGGGCTCCTGGCATGGAGGACTGGGAAAAGTCAGAGACAACTATGTGAGACAAGAAGAAACACACAATAAGCAACACAGAGCAGGGACCAAGCCTTACCAGGTTGGCCTTGCTAACTCCACAGCATGAGTGGAACACAGCAAGGTTATGTGCACAGAATTTTTCTTACACTATTGAGAGCCCCTTACCATCTCTCTATTGTTTTTGTTTCTTCTCTAGCTCAAAGGCACCTCCGCCATTAACTTTTAAAATTCAGCCTTTTAAAAATCAATAAATAACTTCAGTGAGGAACCATGTTGGAATGGTTGGGAAAATTTGAATTTCCTGGGCACGTCTACTCTTTTTGATGAAAATATCTGAGATATTTAAAATAGGTTGACCCTGGGGCACCTGGGTGACTCAGTCGGTTGAGCGTCCCACTTCGGGTCAGGTCACGATCTTGCGGTTCGTGAGTTCGAGCACCCCATCGGGCTCTCTGCTGTCAGCCTGTCAGCGCAGACCCCACTTCAGATCCTCTGTCCCCCTCTCTCTGCCCCTCCCCTGCTTGCGCTCTTCCAAAAATAAATAAATAAATATTTAAAATGGGCTGGACCCTCCCCCAGAGGGACGGAGAAGGGCAGTGTCATTTTCCTAATCTGTATGGTGTCACCAGAGAAGGTCCTCCATGCGTACACCCACCAACAGCCACAATGTATTCTCTGGAACTGAGTCTATACTGTCGCGGCATAGAAAGACTGGCTCCAGACTTTCCAGAACACTTCATTGTCCCCATCAGAACAATGGGAGCAGCTGCTGGGCAGACTCGACCTCTGTTTACACCAGTCTCAGGTGGGAAAGAAAAGTTCCAGAATGCTCTTTGCCTCTCTTCCTCCTGCTACTCCCCTCTTTTCCATGCTTTCCCTTTCTTTTAATCATTAATAACACCGCTCTCATTCTTGAGTATACACTCAAGAGTATAGATATACACCCTTCTAATGCCTACTGGATCCACTTTTTCTTTTTCTCAATCCCCAAAAACCAGTTCTAATTATTTCAGTAACTGGTACCTCACAAGTAACACCCAACAGCCCTCCAATGCGCCGTGAGCTACTAAAAATACAACATCGCAAAAACAATAATTGTGAGGTCATTCAGTGCATGGACAAAGAGTTCTTTCATGCCTCAAAAGATCTGAACATGTTACCGTAAATGTTGACTCTTGCTTCCCATACACGAAAGCATAACATGATGTTCAGCATTTTTTGTATTTTTCAGTCTGGTCTAAATAATAGAAAGTGAGTGACTATATATCCCCATCATATTTTTAAAAGTTAAAATGATCAAAGTTTTTGCGATCAAAAGACCTAGGTTTAGTTTTTGGAAAAATGTACACGCATTAAATGGTCCGTTTCCAGTGATAAGCAGATAACTGAAGTATTGCTGCACTTAGTTTAACTAATAAAATGCAAATGTGTCATTGTTTCCCTTGAGTCATTACAGGGTCTTTTTATTAGTGCCTTTCAGAAAATTAAAAAATTTATGAAACCCAGTAATACATAATTAATATTTTAAGACATTTTTCCAGTTCTGCTAAGCTTCTCCTTTGCCAGTGTGAAACTGACTTAGTCAGTTACCAAAAAAAAAAAAAAAAAAAAAAAAGATGGTGGTGTATCTTTTCACTCTTAGTGCTGGGAAAACGTTTCCTAGGGGCCTGGAGAATGAATATAATTATATTTATTTATTCAAAACAAATAAAGTTGAGACTGCTGGGCTGTACAAATAATTGCCACCAAGGGTTAGAGAAGATTGCTTGATGATCCCCTCGGTTTGTGAATCTAAGGATAGAAAAGAAATGAATCAGCAGGGCTTTTAACTATTTTTGCTAGAAGGACTTTTGGAAACACCTGTCACAAAGCATTGCTCTGAGAATGAAATTTATTTTATGTCTCCTTCTCCAACACATGTAGTGCTTACCAGGGGTTAGTCATCAACCTTAGTCCAAATATTACCTAATTTAATCCTCCTAACAGTAGTTTGATATCAGTTTTATTATATTCACTTTATAGATGAGGAAATGCAGGCTAAAAACGTTCTATCCTCACTGGCTACAATGTGTAGCTCATGCCTAGAATTTAACAAATGCTGGGCATCATTTCTCCCTGGGTCACGCTGACCATCCATGTTGAAAAGTGAATGGACTCATCGTGAACATTTGTAGGTCTAAAGAGAAAAATTGGATATTCCTGATTTATCATGATTTTAGAACCCAAGTAGAAAATGGCATACACCCAGGTCAGCCTTTCTGCTATTTCCTAGTCAAAGGAAATAGAGACATTTGTTTCATTTTTTTTTTTAACGTTTATTTATTTTTGAGACAGAGAGAGACAAAGCATGAACGGGGGAGGGTCAGAGAGGGAGACACAGAATCTGAAACAGGCTCCAGGCTCTGAGCTGTCAGCACAGAGCCTGACGCGGGGCTCGAACTCACGGAGTGCGAGATTGTGACCTGAGCCGAAGTTGGACGCTTAACCGACTGAGCCACCCAGGCGCTCCGAGACATTTGAAAAGAATAGGTGAGTGCACAGGTCGTTGATTTAGCAACGTCCTCACCAGGTACCAGGCATCCCCTTGTCAAATCCCAGGGACTGTCCAGATACGCTCAATTAGAGAAATCTAGACAGAAATATTTACTACTGAAAATCTTTGGACATGTTGCATTGGCTTTTAATCAATCTATTGAAGTTATTTTAAGGGGAACAGTTGTAAATGGATGTGTTTGTCCAAACAGGGTCCTAACAGTGGGTGGCTCCGTGATAATTAACCATCTACTGCCAAAAGTGTTGTGCATGCAAAACTTCTGCTCACAGTCCCGACTGCAGAGAAAATTTCATCGCGAGAACTTGAAATTAATCAACCAACAAATATAGGAGTATATCCAAGCATACAACTACTGTGTAGCTGCCACATGTAAGGATTTCAGCCTAGAGCACTGAAGACAGGTACAAAGACAAAAGGACCTTCAAGAGGTCTGCAGTGTGAGAAGGAAGCTGAGACAAAGGCGTGTTCATGGGTAACCAATGGAAGAAGCAGATACCAGCGAGGGCAGAATGTGATGGCTCAGAGAGAGCAGAGCTGGGGCAAGACCCCAGTGGATGGGGCTGGACTGGACAGGAATGGGCAGGACTGAGCAGGAGAACCTGACCATGACTGGCTCCCGGACTTCTGCACGATCACACAGGAGGCGTGGGATTCGACTACGAGCAAGAGAGCAAGAGACAAGGGAGCAAGAGAGAGGGCAGTCTGGGCTGGTCTGTTCATTATCACTCCAGCGCACATTACTATGAGCCCTCAGTGTGATTTATGTTTCTTCCAGTTAAGTAGAATAATCCAGATGTAATTTCTCTGCCTATAATGCTCTGCTCTTTTGCTGCATTTTGTGGCTTAGTTTCTCTTTGTGTGCCCCATCCATCTCCTAAGTGGCTGTGTTTACTTTGCTCTCTCCCTCCCTGTATGTCTCATGAGTAACAAAATTATGGAAACAGGTCGAATACGTTTGAAACCATTCATGTTGGTCAATTTCAGGTTGACTGTCTCACAGACATTATCCCTTTATCTTTTCTCCTTTCTCCTTTTCCCACTGTGCCTCAAAACATTAATGGTTAATGGGCAATGGCAAAATAGCTTTTCCTCTCCAAAGAAATGTCACAATAAAGAGCTCAAAAGAAAACGTTACAATGTTTCATTGTCCAATGTTCTCTAGGTCTTATGGTGTTTAAAGACGGATCTGGGTTTCCTTTAGTGTTCTTTATTTTTTTTTTTAATGTTTATTTATTCTTGAGAGAGACAGAGCATAAGCGGGGGAGGGGCAGAGCAAGAGAGGGACACAATCCGAAGCAGGCTCCAGGCTCTGGGCTGTCAGCACAGAGCCCGACATGGGGCTTGAACTCACGAGTCATGAGATCATGACCTGAGCCGAAGTCGGACGCTTAACCGACTGAGCCGCCTCGGCGCCCCTAGTATTCTTTCTGATAGGGGCACATGGAAACACAACAGCTGATGGGAGTGTGTTATCCCACTGCTGCATGACTGGGGGCTTGTCAATATGACCCAGTAAGGAGTGAGAAGAAGCTGGGGCCAGTGTGTAGGGGCCACCTTTAGGGCTGCTTCTCAGAGTTCCAGAAGTCCAATATATTGGTGTCAGGAGACCCTGTCAGTAATCAGTTGGGGTCAACCAGGCAGTGGGCACAACAGCAAGAAGCTCCAGGTAATGGGGGTTCACATAGGTCACACAGACATGGTAAAAGACCAGTCCACCCAATACCTCATGACTATAGGTGTAGAAGATATGGTTCAGGTACCTGGGAAGAAGATGCTGGTAAGAAAGGCATGGAATCAGTGCCCCCCGCAATGGGCCTGGCTTCCAGGCAAAGCTACAAGCCCAGTGGGAATCTGCTCACGAGCAAGTATGACATGACCAGCATGTTGAGGAGTCACTGGGCATGAAGACACCAAGAATGAGCCACAGGCACCCCAGGTACTGGATCCCTAGCAGTATGACTGATTCCATACATTGCTGATGGATCAAGGCTGCCATCTGGGTCAGAAGTGACTTCAGAACAATGTAGTAGGAGGGCTCTTCAAGGGGCATCCTCAGAGCCCTTGGGTCTACCGGCAGGGGCCAGCACCAACTCTCAACAACCCCATCCCTTGTATGTTTTATTGTTGTTGCTGTTGAATTTTTTTAATTGTGCACAGATCTCAAGTGATAGATTTTTACATATGCGTACACCCATGTAGCCAGATCAAGGTATGGAATGTTCCCAGCACCCTGCAGTCTCCCTTGCACCCCTTCCCAGTCAATAACCACCATTTTGACTTCTTGACTTCTTTCATCGTACATCAGTTCGATATATTTTTGAACTTTATGTGAGTGGAATCATCCTGTACATACTCTTTAGTGTCTTTTTCTTTTGCTTAACCATATGTCTGCAAGACATTTCCACGTTTTTGCATGTAGCTACAACCTGTTCATTTCCACTGTTAGGTAGTATTCCAAGTTATAACTCGAACACAATCTCTTGTTGCCAGTGGACATTGGGGTTGTTTCCAGCTTTTGGCTCTTATGAATAAAGCTTTTGCAAACATTCTTATACTTGTTTTTAGTGGCCATACGCACTCATTTCTGGTGTTATATACCCAGGTATGGACTGCTGAGTCATCACATAGATATCCCCAAGCTTTAGTCCCTTGAATGCTTCTTTTTAAAGACTTTATTTTTGAGAGATGTGTTAGGTTGACAGTAAAATTGAGAGGGAGGTACAGAGATTTCCCATATACCCATGCTTACACGTGTAGTCTCCCTCATTATCCCCATCACTCACCAGAGTGGGATGAACCTCTTTCAATACGTCATAATTACCCCAAATCCAGAGTTTACCCTATGGTTCACTCTTGGTGTTGTACATTCTATGGGTTTGGACAAACGTACAATGACATGTATCCATCATTATATTATACAGAGTATTTTCATTGCCCTAAAAATCCTCTGTGCTCTATTTATCCCTCCCCCAGATCCCACCCCTGGACACTGCTGATCTTTTTATTGTCTCCATAGTTTTGCCTCTTCCAGAAGGTCATAGAGCATAGAGTATGTAGTCTTCTTAGGTTGACTATTCTCACTTAGTAATATGCATTTAAGTTTCTTCCACGTCTTTTCATGGCCTTGATAGCTCACATTTTTAGCACTAAATAATATTATGTTGTCTGGATATCCTTGAGCATTTATTATTTTTTTAAGTTTTTTTAATTAATTAATTAATGTATTTATTTATTTTATTTATGTATGGAGAGGGAGAGAGCTAGCAGGGGACAGGCAGAGAGAGAGAGAGAGAGAGAGAGAGAGAGAATCCCAAGCAGGCTCTGCACTGCACTGTTCAGGACAGAGCCCAATGTGGGGCTCAGTCTCACAAACCATGAGATCATGACCTGATTGGAAATCAAGAGTCAACCAACTGAGCCATCCAGGTGCCCTTTCCTTGAGCAGTTTTAAGAATAATTCCCCCAGAAACCCATGGGGGAGGGGAAGGAAAAAAAGGGGGGGGGGGAGGGTGGAAGAGAGCCAAAGCATAAGGGACTCTTAAAAACTGAGAACAAACTGAGGGTTGATGGGGGGAGGGAGGGAGAGGAGGGTGGGTGATGGGCATTGAGGAGGGCACCTTTTGGGATGAGCACTGGGTGTTGTATGGAAACCAATTTGACAATAAACTTCATATACTGAAAAAAAAATTCTTTCCAAAACCAAATTATAGAAGAAAAAAAAAAGAAGAATTCCCCACCGGGGGCACCTGGGTGGCTCAGTCAACGGAGCGTCCAACTCTTGCTTTCAGCTCAGGTCATGATCCCAGCGTCATGGGATCGAACCTCATATTGGGCTTTGTGCTGAGCCTGGAGCCTGCTTGAGATTCTCTCTCTCTCTCTCTCTCTCTCTCTCTCCCCCTATGTACCCTCTCTAAAATGAAAAAAATGAATACATTTAGGGGTGCCTGGGTGGCGCAGTCGGTTGAGCGTCCGACTTCAGCCAGGTCACGATCTCGCGGTCCGGGAGTTCGAGCCCCGCGTCAGGCTCTGGGCTGATGGCTCGGAGCCTGGAGCCTGCTTCCGATTCTGTGTCTCCCTCTCTCTCTGCCCCTCCCCCGTTCATGCTCTGTCTCTCTCTGTCCCAAAAATAAATAAACGTTGAAAAAAAAATTATAAAAAAAAAATGAATAAATTTAAAAAAAAGAATAATTCCCCAATTGTCATTTTAGACAAGAGATGGGGACTAGTAAGGCTGGCCCACAAAGCAGGTTTTGAAGCCAGCACAACCTTGGATACTGGCTTATAGACTAAAGTAATCTGTCACTGGTGTGCAAGGCGGTAAGCATTTCATGAAGGCAATTCTCGCTCAGAGGAGCTCTAGTCACAGCAGAGGAATTGGGGGTTGGGGGAGCTGGCCCGTTGGGACAAATGCAATGCAGCAGCGTCGCGTGGGGTTTCAAGGTGGCATTTCTGCCCTGTGATGCGCTGTAGAGACGAGGAAGCAGACCCGGGCTCCCCTTCTGGAACTATCTGTTCCCAGAACCCGGTCTCAGTCAAGGCACTTCACGCCTCCATGCCCACTAGGAAAATTAAAATGAGGAATGGACCTAGATGTACAACGCATCTAGACCATTCTACATAATGCCGCCGTTAGTAGAAGAAAAGACAGTGTCACGAAGACAACAAAATACAGCAGCCTTTCTAAATGAGGCCGTGGATCTTGCCAGGCCACGAGATGGAAACGGGCCAGGATAAAACTCAAATCTGACGTTTCCGTGACTCGTACCTGGTCTGGCTACAAAATTCAGAAGGAAAGGAGGTGAAAAATCTCCTTCGTTAAGTTCTGGCGAATAGTCTGTGGACTTTAGTCCACCGGCCCTGTGAATTACAGATGAACCGGAAGTGGTGATTTTGTATCAATACAAAAGAGAGATCCACCGTGTTGGACGAACACCAGACATGTAAACACTTGATTATAACCCTAGGAAGGCAATGTCTAAGGATGAGAAGAACAGGGGACTCTGGGAAGACTCACAGTCTGGTTACTCCCAGACGTTCCAATGCGGGTGTCCTGCACCTGTCAACCCCTCCTTAGATACCAGTCCTAACACAGGGAACCCACCTGGGTGACGCCATGAGGCCCCATCAGGAATTGAGGATGGGGAGAGGGACTTTCCCAGACCTGAAGGAAAAGAGCTTCAAAGGGGCTTTTCAAATTATCTCAGGCATCCAACTGCTCCTGTGTCTAATTTCCTGTAAATGAATTACGGCTACAAGAATTAACCTTTCCTCAGGGAGAAAAGCAAATTCTAAGAGACTTCATACAGGTTTTTTGCTAAGGTGAAGAGGAGGGAAGACAAAGAGAAGAAGGAGGAAAGAAACAATGTTGGCAGGACCAGTGTTAGCTGAGACAGGGCCTTTGTGTCCACCTCTCCTCTAAGTGGACATGGCTCCAGGCCAGAGCACACATTTGGACGAGTGGAGCATGGTCTGAATTTCAGCTGTACCCCCTTCCTTTGCTGCATGCCTGGTAAAGTGCACGCTCTATACAGCTGTACACAGCAGCCCTAGATGTTGCTTTTCCTCCTTTGCTTTCTCATTTTGTGAGCCCAAGCACTAAGAAAAAAAATTACCTGGGGGTTGGGATGGGGGCTGGTTGCAGGGAACAAGACAGCATTTGTTTTGGTCAGTTCTTCAGGGGAATGTGAAAAAGAAGGAAAGAAATAGCCATCCAAAGGGCATCCTTCCCAGAGCCAGCCATGAAAGATTAAACAAGCTTCTCCAGATAGGGCAGTGGGTTGGTTCTTTACTAATTCATGACTTAGAGTGGATCAAGGGATGTGATTTAGCTAAGGAAACACAGGGCAAAGGGAGGGTCTGGGTCTGGAGAAGCTAATAGAGAAAACTCAGCTCACCCTGCAAATGCCACATGAGTTTGCATTCTTCAAAGGAAGTGAATGTCAATAAACTCCACCAGGGCCATGGGGCCATGCCTCCATTTTTTTTCCCAGTCAAACAGATTCAGACCATGTGATGACACTGCAGTTGTCTTTATGAAAATGTTTATGCCATTTGGACATCATCCAGTAATTCCAGGTGGCCTGTGCTAAAAGTTGACCCACTTAGAAAAATTATTGTGGATCCATTTTATGTGGATTAGTCTGTGCCATAAAACTTTATCTGTAGAAAAATGCTGGCGGCAGGGAGTGGGGGAGGGAGACTCGAGTTAAAAGGAGACTCAAACTACTTTCCTCGAAAACGAGAAGTACAGCTACAAGGTAATAAGGTAGATTTTTGCATACGATGTCTTAAGTTATGTTTTTAGTCACGTCTTATTATTTCCCTTGAAAAGAAGCTAGTGGACCTTGCTTGTGGGAAGCCTAAAAGGAACATATTCTTCGTAACTGTATTATTTCCAAAATGGCTCACTCACACATCCTTGGCAGGAGGTCTCAGTTCCTTACCACGAAGACCCCTCCACAGGACTGTGTGAGCATCTTTATGACATGGCTGCTATCTTCCCCCAGAGTGTTCGTCTCTCAAAGGGAGAGCATGGGGGAAGCCACCATGTCTTCTGTGACCTAGTTTCAAAAGTCACAGTCTATCATTTCAGCAATACCTTACTTGTTACACAGCTTGTCCCTGTTGGTGTGAGAAAAACCACACAGGACTTGAATGCCTGGAGGCAGGACCATTGGAAGCCATCTTGGATGCTGTCAGCCATGCCTTCCTCTCACCAGATGCAGGAGACGACTGTCAATGCTTCTCTCATTTTCCATGAAGCTTGTTCTCCCCCTTTCTCTAGACTCTTTCTTCTGCCCCTTCCATGGCTCTCCCTCTTCTGTCTGTGACTTCCATAACGACATTTTCCAAAGTGAGGTTTTCCCATGAATATATCCACATACAGGGATGACTCTATAATCTCAGTATTTATCCTAGATTTCTCTTGGAAGCTCCAGGCCTGTATTAACAATTCATCACTGGAATCTACTCCTGAAGTCATCGTTGCACTATATGCTAACTAATTTGGATGTAAATTAAAAAATAAAATTTAAATAAAAAAAAAAACACAACTCATCGCTGGATGAGAAGGGTCACTGGAATGCATTTCACCCAGGAGATGGTGGAGGGGGTGGAATTTGGGGGGCAGGGAGAAGGGTCAAGCTCATGACCTTTGTCATCTCCAGATGATACCAGCTTTGGCTATAAGAGAATCATGAACAAAGATTACAGCTGTGCCTTATGTTGTGGGTGACATATGCCTCGTGTTTCTGGGAACAACCCAGTGTGATTATTAATATCAATCCGTTTTAGTCCCTAAAAAGTGTCCCTTTGGGGATGATAATTTGTATGGTCACCCTATAGCCCTTTTACACCCTTTGACCATTTGTCGTTTTATAACAGGTAAGTGTTAAAAAGCCATCTGTAGACTGGATATACACTGAGGCAGGGTTATCAACTGTACCAGTGAAACTGGCCATTAGAAACCATTAGATGATGTATTATGGAATGTTACTCTCCAAGCCTGTTCGTGGTATTTAACATCCTCTGGCATTTCGATGACCTTTTATGAGACATAACACAAGTTGAAGGATTCATTTAGCCTATGATCCTGGTACTGCATCCAAGAGAAAACGAGAGACCCAAAGCAGGTGTCCTGGGCTGAAGGCATATAGCGTTTCAGAACCTATTGACCGAATGCTAATTCCTGCCATTTGCATGGGGGCCTTGTGCTATCGTTCCTATCACAGTATCCATGTCAGCTCAATTTTCAGAGCAGCTGTAACTGAAACACTGACCCGCCCCCGATTACAGCGGTGTAATGACGTGCAGTGGGCCAGTAATTATCCTACATTACCCTGATCAAGTAGCATATGGCCCGTCGTTATCACAATGAGATCCCGGTGCTTGGTCAGAAGGGAAAAAAAATGGGCCATGAATGTTATTTAAAGGGTGTCATCAAAAATGAGTCTGCAAGGCTAGAAACATAAGAGGCCCTGGTCCCAGGATGTTATCTTGGAGTCCGATCTCGTAAATGCCTCGCAGCTGGTGCACAGAGGACCCCTCTCATAAACTCGTTTCGAACTTAATGAAAAGTTAAATTTAAAAGCCGCCTGAAAATCAAGAATGATATTTTGGTTAGAAAAGAGGTCTGGGGGCCAGGTGGGGGGGGGGAGAAAATCTAGTAATGAAAGCTTAAGTAACTCCCAGTCAAATGCATTCTGGCTCACTTGCTTAAGCAAAGAGCCTGAGTGCCCCCCAAAACTGAGGGGGCTGGTGGCATGGACCCTTAACATCCCCCCCCCACCCCGAGTATGGCTCTCACATAAAACAAAGCCCCAGTGAAAACTTGCTTTCAAATGAGTGGTAACTGCAAAGACTAAAGCAAGCTTCAGGAGTTTACTAAACGCCCCCACCCAGCTGACAGGGTTGACTATTTAACAACTGGCACCTCATTATTTAAAGACAACCCATAGTTCAGTTTCCTCGAAAGCACTGGATTGGTTCTGGAGATAGCTATAGGTTGGGTTTGCAACCTGTTGAAAAATGTGGACCCGTAAAGCTGTAATTGCAAAGAAAGGGAAAGGTACCCGAACTCAAGTGCTTCTGCCACAGGCACAACCCCCAAGCGACACCCTCATCTGCCACATGTGCACGTGTAGGTGCACATGCACATGCATACACACACACACACACACACACACACACACACACACAGAGTTGTATCCTCACAAGAGCATAAGAATGAGAACTCCGGTATCACCCAGAGTCAGCTTCGTGATGCATGGGGTCCACTGTCCTGTGACTAAGAGCTCCCCCTGTTCCCCTCCCGGCCACACTCCCCCTCCTCTCCCCTGTTGCCTTCCTTCTCCCCTGTCCCAAAGCCCCAGTGGGCTGTGCCCTGTTGAACTACACCCCCAGCCTCTCTTTGTAGGAAAGACCGAGAACAGGCAACAGCTGGCAGAATGGGCTCTGCCTGGGGCTATTCTAAGACTTTCATAGGCTTTAGATCCCACACCATATCACATATTTTTTAAATGTTTATTTTTGAGAAAGAGAGAGAGCACAAAAGGGGGAGGAGCAGAGAGAGCAGAATCGAAGCAGGTTGTAGGCTCCGAGCTGTCAGGGCAGAGCCCGATGCAGGGTTCAAACCCACGAACCGTGAGGTACGACCTGAGCTGAAGTTGGACACTTAACTGACTGAGCCCCAGGAACCCCCATATCACATATTTTTAACCGTACCCACACACTCTACTAAGTGCAAATTTTTTTTAAAAAGATTCTTCTCCTGTTATGGGTGAAATTATTTGGCCAAAAGCAACTCGTCTAATTCTTTAATGGGCTATAATTTTGCCACAATCACTACAGACGATGGCAAGTTCATGTAAAATGAGAAACTTTAATTGCTCTGAATCCTAAACTTAACAATGAAGTGAATATGATGCCACATGTTATGGACATTCCGTCCTCCATTTATCAAGTTGGAGTTTGAATTTGAACTGCATGAGTTGTTTTATTTATTTTTTTTTTTTTATTTTTTTAGGTTTTGAATTTTCCACGAGTCGTTGGAGAGCTTGAAGGCACCACGTCCTTTGTCCACCATGCCCAAGTGCAAATCTGTCCCTCTGGTTGAGTAAGTTATTTGATATCTTGGAGCCTCAGTTTCCACATCGGCAAATTAAGGATAATAGCAGGGACCACCCTGCTAAAAGCACGGAAAGTATTTAGCACAGGGTCAAGTCAAATAACATTAGCTATTATTCTTAGTCATTATTTCTAAACTTTTTTTTGCAAAAGATTTATAATAACAATAAAGGATATTTAAAGGAAAAATGTGTGCTCTTTAATCAAACATTTTCCATGCTTCGTTCCATGCATATATAATTTTGCAAAGTTGTAATCTTTTCATATTTGAATTTTTGTATTCTGAGGTTTTTCTTGCAACTTTGGATCCAAAACGCTTTTCTACCTTGTTTAAGTTTTCATATAATCATTCTTAAAAGCTGTATAACATGCAATGATGTTAATTTACCATAATTTGTTTAACTGTTCCCATATTGCTAATCATTTGGATTATTTTCATAGACATAATTTATGACTATGTCATTTATATTTTTTAATCCATTCATATTCAGCCCTCTTCCCTTTTGGAATGAAGGGTTCCATGAGGTTACTTTGTACTCAGTAAAGTAACATTTCCTTTCATTTGTCTGAAATGTAACTGGATCCAGTTTCAAAGGGTCCCTTTCCGCTGGCTCTCCTCCTCTCTGGACCTCAGATAAAGGCTGTGAGCAAAGGAAGAAGAATAAAGAAAAAACTCTGCCTCTTCCAGGCTTAAGGAGTAGAGTTTCCTGTGCCTTTTACATGTGCAGGGCACGGCCCGACCACAGACCCATGTTGCTGGGCATGGCCCCATTTGACTTTGTGTACAAGGCAGCCAGTCACTGCTTTGACCCAGCCATGCTCTCCGTGTGACCTCACCCCTGGGCGAGGCCGATTAATCCAGAGGTGGCCCTCCCAACCTGCTGGGATGTCTGAGGTAGCCAGGAGCAAAGGAATAAGATGGGTTGATTCTTTCTCTTTGGAACTTGAACACAGAAATACAAAGAAACTGAGCCAAACTCCGTAAAAGTCTGGGCTGGAAATGTTGGTAAGGAGGACCAACTCTAGGGTGGCCCTATGTCCCACTTCCTGGCATTCATGACTCTGTGGACCCCCACCCCAGCATGGGCAGGGTCTGTGACTTGCTTCTAATCAACCGAATACAACAAAGGCAACAGAAGGTGTGTGATTTCTTGTATGTGGTTACATGGTTACACGTAGAAGATTTTCCTCCCCGTCTTGGGAGGAGGTTTTACTTGCTGGCTTTGAAGAAGCAAGCAGCCCCTTGGGAAGGTCCACCTGGCATGAAACCGAGGACAACTTCCAGCCAACAGCCAGAAAGAACTGTTGGTTCTTCTGAGGTTCTCAATACCATAATCTGCAAGGAACTAAATTCTTCCAGTAAGCATGGGGTGCCTGGGTGGCGCAGTCGGTTGAGCATCCGACTTCAGCCAGGTCACGATCTCATGGTCCGTGAGTTCGAGCCCCGCTTCAGGCTCTGGGCTGATGGCTCGGAGCCTGGAGCCTGTTTCCGATTCTGTGTCTCCCTCTCTCTCTGCCCCTCCCCCATTCAGGCTCTGTCTCTCTCTGTCCCAAAAATAAATAAACGTTGAAAAAAAAATTAAAAAAAAAAATTCTTCCAGTAAGCATACAAGTCTGGAAGCACTCTTCCCCTTTGCAACCTGGGTTCAGACCACAGCCACGGTCAACACCTCAACCGCAAATTTGTGAGGCCCTAAAGCAGAGGACATGCCTACGCTTGACCCATGGAAATCACGAGATGACCAACGTATGTTATTTTAAGCCACTTAGCTTTAGGTAATATTGCTATACAACAATAGAAAACGAATACTATTAGTACAGAGAGAAGACAGTTCACGTAAGTCAGAATCATGAAGGTGCAGAAGCCAGGAGTAAGCAGAAACTTGAGGTGATTAAAAGAACCCCAGAGTAGAGAACAAAGACACCAGCTGGCAGATATAAAAGGGAGAAATGTGTGAGAAACCAAGTTCCATTAGAGGTGGAGCATGTGAGCCAGCATCGAAGGACTTCTCTGAGGCTCCCACATCTCAGAGCCCTGTCGTCCAATGTGCTAACCACTAGCCACTTGTGGCAATTAAATTTAAATTGAAATTAATTAGGGGCTCCTAGCTGGCTCAGCCGGTTAAACGTCTGACTTCGGCCCAGGTCAAGATCTTGTGCTTCCTGAGTTCGAGCCCCACGTCGGGCTCTGTGCTGACAGCTCGGAGCCTGGAGCCTGCTTCGGATTCTGTGTCTCCTGCTCTCTCTGCCCCTCCCCCACTCCCTCAAATAAATATAAATGAATATTTTTTTAAGTTTAAATGTAAATTAATTAAAATTACATAAAGTTTAAATTTTTTTAATGTTTATTTTTGAGAGAGAGAGAGAGAGTGTGAGTGGGGAAGGGGCAGAGAGAGAGGGAGACGCAGAATCTAAAGGAGGCTCGGGCTCTGAGCCATCAGCACAGAGCCCAACACAGGGCTTGAACTCACAAACCGGGAGATCATGACCTGAGCCGAAGTCGGATGCTCAACTAACTGAGCCACCCGGGTGCCCCAAAATTAAATAAAGTTTAAAACTCAGTTCCTCCAATACACTAGTCACATTCTAAGTGCTCAATAACCATATGTAGCTAAGGGCTACCAAATTAATGTAAAAAAGAAATCTTCCATCATTCCAGAAAGTTCTATTCGCCAGTGTTGCTCTAGGGGTTCCTAAGGCTGTGGGGGTCAGCTCTGGTTTCTGAGAGGCTCTGCTCTCCCACCGTTGCTGCCTTCCCTACCTGACACTCCACCCTTTTCTGGGTTGCTGAGCATATGAACCTGAGGTAATGTCCAATGTTTTCACATCTATTCCTCTCCCCAGATGACCTACCGTACACACAACACTTCTTCGGCGACAGCAATTGCCGTCCTGTCACGTCCCACACACCAACACTCACGAGCCTTCCTTTCCTGTTGCCCAGGCCACTCTGGCTTCTCCCCACCTGCCCTCCCTCCCTTGGGGTAAGTCAAGAGACATTCTAGAAGCCAACTGACTTTTTCCTTTCTAACCTCCTGGGAAGAAACTTCGGAGGAAACTGACAGGCACATTTCTTCCCTCATGTGGGTCCCCAAGCGCTGACTGAGTTACCGGGTTGGCTTTCCCTGTTGACCTCTGCCCTGCCAAGCATGGTTAGCTCGTTAACCATTTTGCTATTACTGTACCTTTAAATCAGTCACCAGAAAGCTTATTCCCTTGCCACTGTAGGTGTCTGGTGTAAAACTTTATCTCTCCCTCAGCTCAGGTAACAGGATATTAAAATATTTGTATCAAGCATGCTGAAAAGTTCAACTGTCAAAAGTGGTAATTTTGTGTCAAGTTCAAAATGAAATAGACAGTCCCAGAAGGACAATTTTGAAGAATCTGCTTTTGTCAAACCTAGGGGTGGGGGGAGGAAATAGCAACAGAGTGAAAGGGGTGCGGGGAAGTGGACAGAGAAAGGGGTCTGCGTTTCGTAGGGGTGGATTTTCACATCCAGCTCGTATGTAATTCACACCTAGTAACTCATGGAAAGCGAAATCGCGGGTGATGGATCGAGTGGCAGGTAAGCCAGGGGGATTTACTGTCTAATTGTCCGCCGCTAAAGGTTCCATTTCCAACTTAGCTCCAGTCAGAAGGAGAAATAAGATGTAAGAAATGAGAAACAAGGGGCACTGAAGAGGAGGGAAAAGGAGAGGGGACCCTGAATAGGGAGCGACGGGAAATTAAACTTCTCTTCAGCCCAGGGTTGCATGTGTGTTCAATTGCTCGTGTTATCTCCAGATGCTGAGGGGTGAGGTCCCTCGGGCAGGGCCTGAGTCTTGTGCAGTCTGTGCTCCAGTGCCAGGCATATGCCAGGAGTGGATAAATGCTTGGTGTCAACAGATGTGCACCAAGACATTCAAGAACGGCACTGACGTAAGCCCCGGACACTCCCAGATTTCCCCCTTGTATCCCTCTAATGGAAAGTTTCTGGATCGTACCTCCCATCTGGAACACGACTGCAGTCTTTGCCGGCAGCCCATCCCTAGAAATTAAAGGGCACAAGTTCTGGAACCAGCCTTTGGTTCGAGCCCGGCCATGCAATTTACCAGCTATGGCCCTTGGGTGAGTTTCTTCATTGTTCTTGTCCTCGTTTCCTTATCAGTAAAACACAGATATAATAATTCCCACCTCATAGGATTTGTGGAAATTAAATGAGATAATTGAAGATAGCACTTATTATACAGCAAGTCAATAAATATTAGCTGTTGCAGTGGTTGGGGTAGGTCTTTTTGTCGTCCAGATCATCATTATAATTATTCCTCAGACTCAAAATCCAATGGAAGTGGTACCTCCACTATCTAATAAATCATCCCCCCCCCCCACCCAGGGCCACACCTAAAGTTTTCTCTCCTCTGACCATAGCATTTTTGTACGAGGAAAAGTTTTTTTGCCCGTGTTTACCTTCATAACACACATTAGACCTTGAAATTATATAAATTATGTAGATATATATAATTTTACATTATGTTAGTTCTTTACCAATTCATTGTGTTGTCTCTATTTAATAGAATAGAAGAGTCCTGTCTTATTCATCTCTTGAATCACCTCACTTATATTAAATTTCTACCCCAGATGACTGGGGAATCCAGGCGGCATTGCTTGATCCAGAGTGCAAATGAAGCCATCAGGGCTCTTGCACTCTTTATCTCTCAGCACTCCTTGCTTTCTTTGCCGTAGCCTCAGATACTCCTGCTCACCAAAGCACCGTGGTCCCTGGCAGTCCCAGAGAAAGAAGGAGATGCTTTTGCGGAAAATTCTCAGGAAAAGTCCTAAGGCAGACTCAGATTGGCCCATTTGAAGTCACATGCTCATGGCTGAACCAATCATAAATGCTGTAGGTCTGTGGCATATTCTAATTGGCTAGTCCGAGACAGCACCCACCCTTACGGGGGAGAGGGCGGGGTCACATGTGACCAAATCAAGTAGAGGGAACAGGAGTGTTACAGAATGGGTGAGGGGCAGTTTCCCAAAGAATACTGAGCAGACAAACAGTAAGTACCACTCAGCTATGTACACCGTGTCTAGCCAGGGACAATCACAACACATGTGCTCACTAAATATTTGCCCAACAGTTGTAGAATGAATAAGTCATGCATGTGTCCACTTCCTGTCTCCCTGATGCCTAAAGAGGCAAGGACATGAAAATGCACGTGAGGCCCTGTCCCAGGATTCAGAGCTTGCTCTAGTAGCCAGTAGTAGGGTGATTCTGAATATGTTTTTCCCTATGCAATGACACAGAAAATGCTTTGTATCTTTCGGGATTGTTATGAGGAATAAATCAGATAAGACGTGTAAAAGGCATCTTACCTTACAATAGTACACACATGGGTGTGGGTAATGATGAGCCTGGAGGCCAGCTGTGTTTAGGAAACACCTTCAAGACTTGGCACATGATGGTGCACGTAAAACACGGCGCCACTAGGACCCTCCATGCCTCTTCCTTCAATATATCTGTGTAGTGTTTATATGAACACGCCGGCTAAAAAAAGAGAAGAAGGTGTGAGTGTGTGCATGGGGTGTGTGTGTGTGTGTGTGTGTGCGTTTTAAACCAAGACTTAATGAAACCTCAGGAGTTTTCAATCTGTTTTCCTAATAAAGTTTACTCAGAACCATTGCATCGGCAGTGACTGTCAAGAGACCCCAGGGCTCTTTGTGTAAATTGAAAAGACTCCTGAGCTCGCTCCTGTTTTTATTATGGGAATCACACTAAATGTGATAATTTTTGTGAAGCGTGTTTGCTGTCAACTTCTAATTGTGCTTGTTCATAAGCAGCTGAATGGGAACAAATCGTCTCAATCCATCTGTGATTAGTCACCAAACATAGAAATCTTCCCATTGGACCTGAAATAGAAAACCCTTGCCTCTAACGATTTCATGTCGAGCAAATGCTGGGTTCACAGACTCTCAGAGGGAAAGCGGTATCTGAACGTTCTCTCCCCAGCTGCCTCTCACAATTCAAAGTTGTGTGTGATTTGAGGTCTGATTTGGGGCTGCGTTCTCAGCAGCCCCATTCCGATAGCTGCCCCAGATACAACACCCCCAGAAGTGTATTGCTGACCCGTGCTTAACAGCTACTATTTTGAACACAGAGTGAAGCTGGTTGCTGGGAGCATGTACTCAGTTATATCTTGTTTTATATAAATTTTCTCACAGTGGAAGTAAAATTACCCTCCTAGCAAAACTCTAAGCTCATTGAGGATTTCCTCTAAGTTTAGAACTAGGGTGGGTGGGAAACACTTAGAGGCCATTTAGTGCAATCTTGATTTAACAGATGGGTAAACTGAGGCATGGATAAATTAAGGGTCCCCACCCTGGTGGCAGGCACAGTGTTAAGCACGTAGCTGATGCTTAATGAATCCTTGCTATGTGAACTGAGTTGAACTTCAGCCTGCCATTACTTTTTAGCGTGGTTGGTGGTTTGCAATAAAAGGGACGCAGGGGTCAGACTGGGCATGGCGTCGGTGGCATCACAGTGATGAGCTAACATGGATGGCAGCAGCATGGCCCTGCATGAAACGCACGAGGCCAGCAGTCAGCAGCTCACCATCCAGTCCACAACTGGCTCTCGGCTTTCCGAGAGCCCAGATGGGCTTAACCAGGAGCTCAGCAGAGGCTGGAAAGTATGGGGGCGGTCTGAAACCGGACGCCTTCTTGAGATCCAGAAAATTGCCTAGGAAATCTAGAAAGGGGTCTTCTACAGGAGTCTTGCACCCAGTATTTCATATTTTTCCACGCCTGTGCTGTTTACCCTGTCAGAAATGCTCTGATTCCCTGATCCTCCCCCTGATCTCATTTTCTCACCTCATCACGTGCACAAGTCCAGACTCAGAGCACATCACTCTTCTCCCTGGAAGGGTAATCCGAGAGCCTGCTCCCGTTCCGGAGAGCCTGCTGGGGGCCAGACCACAGACAAGTCCTTTTGCATTAGATAGCTCCTATAATTATCCACAAAACCCCATAAATGCATAGTATTTTAGTCCCTTTACAGATGAACAAACTGAGACAAAATAAGTAAATTTCCCTAGGTCACACAACTAGTAAATTGGCAAAACAAGTGTCAGCCCTACTTGGTCTGACCCAAAGCCTGTGTTCACGATCCCGCTCAAGGCCTAGCATGGCCTGGGTAAGACACCTTGGAAGACTCACTTCGCGGAGTACTGGTTTATCTGAGTTTGGAAATTGAGGTTCATGTGCAATTTCACAGAGGATTTGCTTTGAGCCAGAGAGCTTATCCGGTCCTTCTGAGACCCAAAGCCCCAAAGCAACAAAGGCCCAAAGGCTACAGAGGCTCCTGGGCAGCTCAGTCGGTTAAGCATCCAACTCTCTTGATTTCGGCTCCGGTCTTGATCTCACAGTTCGTGAGATCAAGGCCTGCATCGGGCTCTGCGCTAACAGCGTGGAGCCTGCTTGGGATTCTCTCTCTCTCTCTCTCTGTCCCTCTCCTGCTCTTGTGTGCCCTTTCTCTCTCTCTCTCTCAAAAGAAACAAACATTTAAAAAAGGCTACAGAAGTGAATCTGTTGGCTGGGAGCAGGTGTCACTGAGGTTTTACCCCCTTTGTGCTCTGCAGATTTCCCCCACCGTGTCAAGTTATCATTTTTGGAGTGTGGAGGGCCACTGAGCAGCCGGCGTCCCATTTTGGCAGCCTAAGCTGGGCTCTCTGTAGGATTCAGGCATGTCCAGGCATTTGGGAAGGGCTGTGAGGCAGGCCTGCCAAGGGTCTGTTTGCAGGAGGGACCAGGAGCCTGTTGGGAAAGGTCTCACCCTAAGGGAGACAGAGTGCAGGTACAGAAGCTTGGGTTGGAGGAGGGAGGGAAAGTTGAGTGCGGTCCCACGTGACATGGGTCCTCCGCTTTCCTCCCCACCCTCAGCCACCAGGCACTCATGCTAAGTTCAAGGCAGAGGGAGCTTCAGTAAAGGAGCAAACGAAAGCAAGAGGAGCTCACTCACTAAAATGTCCATGAGTGGGTGAGGGCCCAAGATGGCACCCTGCTGTTCAGCTTCCCCGCCTAGAGTGGCATTGCTACTTTACTGTCACGGAACATGACAGCCAGCTTGGCGAGCAAACCGTGAGTCTCTGATCCAGTCACAAGCAGAATGTGCCTGTGTCTGAAAATGTGCCCCGATTGAATACCAAATTACCACCCTTTTTCATACATCTTTGTGTCAAGTTTGTTTTTCACGTTAAATATATTATATTTTTCTCAAACCAGATTTTTGCAAAATTCCTGTTGGTTTTGTGTGGAGCTTGCCACCAACCATCAGTCCTTTTTGGAGAGTGGTCAGCCCGGTGTGACGGACACGTGATGTTCAGTAAGAAACCCAGACATGCCTGGGATTCAGAGGGCCACTTGGCCTGTGGCTCCGTAGGGCCCCTGTTCTCAGAGTGGGACAGCAGCTTCCCTTTGCCAAGAGGTCTTTCTCCTTGTGAAAGGCTCCGACCCGGAACAAAAATGATTCCTATTCCTCCTGTTTTCTAAACAAATTACTGGTAAATAACATCATCAAAGGCAGTTGGCTTTAATGTCACTCTAAGACTTTAAAGATTTTGTGGTCCACCTGGGTGGATCAGTTGGTTAAGTGTCCGACTTGGACTGAGGTCATGATCTCTCAGTTCATGAGTTCAGGCCCCACGTCAGGCTCTGAGCTGTCAGCACAGAGCCTGGATCCTGTTTCGGATTCTGTGTCTGCCTCTCTCTCTGCCCCTCTCCCACTCACGCTCTGTCTCTCTCTGTCTCTCAAAAATAAATAAGCATTAAAAAAAAATTTTTTAAGACTTTAAAGATTTTGTAATGTCATTTACTTTTTCATCCTTTCTGGGCCCTTCTGGTTACATAATTATAGGCAATTGTTACGAGTATGCGTCCTGGGAAAATGCACGTGTATTCACGTGTTTCCACACCTCCGAGCCTTTGCTCATGACTTCCCCTGTGCCTGGAATGCTAACAAGAGCTGACATTAGCCGAACCCACACTCTGTGCCCGGCACTGTGCGCCAAACGTGTCACGACACCCTTAGGAAATAGATACCATGATTAGCCCAATTTTGTGCCCCAGGGGAACTGAGGCACAGAGTAATAAATGACTCGCCCACGTTCACACAACTAGCGAACAGTTAGAACTAAAATTCAGGACCTGTCTGCCTGACACCAAAACTGAACTCTTGGCCGTGCCAGCAAACGTCTTCCTCACTGAATATCCTTCCTTCCCACCCCTTATTCAACTGTTGAACTTCTATTCAGCCTTCAGAATCCTGATCCAGAATCACCTTCTTTATGGAACCCTTCCTGACTCCCACAAATGGAGATATCCCTTCCATCTGGGCCTCTTTAGCACCCTGCCCACACATTCTTTTTGTCATTAGAGCTATTTGCTACTGCATCTGGGTTTCACATGAGACTATATATTTCTTGAGGTCAGAGAGCATACCTTATGCCTCTTTGAACCCCTCCTACGCCTGGGACATAATAGGTGCTCGGTACGTGTTGATCAACCACCTATCTGACAAACAGATCACAGGGAAACATTGGACTGTTATTCTCAGGAACGTGAGGCTCTTACATTTCCTCACCCCTTTGAGACTTCCTGCAACACGAAGCACGCAACAGAGCATTATTTTAGAAGGCTCTAGAATTCACCTTGGAAAGTGGATTTTTCTTGGCCTTCTTCTGCTTAGAGCTACTACCATTTAGGAAAGGAGGCGGGGTTATAAATTTGGTGACCACTCTCTTTGTCGCTAGTTCCCTTTGCTCGGTCACCTGTTACGCCCTTTCCTTGTGAGTGCCGCAGTCAGCTTAAATTTAAAAAAACCTGAGCGTGCCACAAAGACAACAGACTCTAATTGCTGTTTTTCATTCAAGCTTAATGATTCTCTCCTTACAGCTAACCCATAATTGCTGTTCAGAGTTCAGCGCATTCATTCACTCGTAATGACTGATGGATCTCTCCCTTGCATATCTAATTTAAATGGTCTTTTCTAAATGGTAGCTACGACACGGTGACAAGATAGTACATAAGCTCAGATTTCTGTTGTTGTTAAGTACAAATATTTTGATAAGTGCAGCTAATATGAGATATTTCCTCTTAGCTGGATATGATACACATTGAAATATGACATTGGACCATCTGTTCTCCATCATAAATATAAATGAAGTGATAATGAGCAAAACGTGATAAGGACTATCAGGATGATTGCACTTCGATGGTTTAATTTGGATCTTCATTAATCTAAAAATAAAACAATCTACAAACGACAAATGAACACATTTTTACTGACGCGGTACAAGTATCTTTCAGGCTGTGGACTATGTTGTTGCCGCTTAAAATGAGAAGTGAATAATGCAAAGAGGTCGTTTGCTTTTTTTTTTTTTTTTTAAGCTCCCATTGAGTTTTCTGTTCAAATCATTAACACACTGTTCCCGAGGGTCTGGCCTGCATCCCAGTATGGCCTGGCAGCAGCGAAAGGAGAGCAAATAAGATGCCGGTCCAGGCGCTTCTTCACTGTGTGACCTTGGCCGAGTTACTTCACCTCTCTGGGCCTCCACCTCCTTCCCTCCCAAGGTTGCAATGAGAACTTTGAGCCAGCCCACGTTTGGTGCCCAACATAATGCTTGGCCCTGCATAGTACTTGGCAAATAGACCATCAGAGGACATCAGCAGGCATTCACTGAGTGTTCCGATGCATCCTCCAGAAAACAGTATCTGTTCAGCACCATTTTTCTCTGTTTCGAGGCACAGAAGCATAGAGAGGTAAGGGACATGCCAGAGGTCACACAACTTCAAGTATCAGTGCTAGGATCCAACCCAGGCAATAGGCGTTATTTTTTTATTTCCAATTATTAAGGGGAAAAATCTATTATTTTCTAGCAGGGCAACAGAGCCCAAACAGAGCACTGCATCATGATGGTTAACTGGGAGCCTGCTGATCATGGACAACTTTCTAGTGTTACACGGATTCCACCTGGGGCACTGGACTTGGTTGATAAAGTACCTTTTCCAAGCGCATTAGCTCGCTTCATGGGGGATCCTTTATCTCCTTCTGGTTGGCTCTGCCTTCCAATCTGCTCTTCAAGGGAACAGGTGGAAACTTCCATGAGCCTGCTCAGGTTTTGCTGGATCAGGTACCTCAAACCCCAAACAGCTGATAGCGGCTCTCCCAGGCTCCCACTCGCCTCTGGCGACAGTCCAGTCCCCACCTGCTGCCCATACCCCACGCCCCCACTTCTGCCACTACCTGTAATATTTGAGTCCTGACATGGTCAAACAAGCCTTATACCTGATTTCTTGCTTCGCTTCCTGGTTATCAGGGCTCCCACCTGCCGAGGGCCTACTGTGTGCCAGATGGCCGTTGCAGACAACTGACATGCTTTATGTCTTTAATATTCATGGCAACCCTGAAATTGTCTCCTACATTTTATTTTTTTTAATGTGCCTTCATTTATTTGGGGAGAAAGAGAGAGAGAGAAAAAGATCACGAGCAGGGGAGGGGCAGAGAGAGAGAGGGAGAGAATCCCAAGCAGGCTCCACACTATTATCACAAGAGCCAGACTCAGGGCTCGATCTCACAGCTCGTGAGCTGAAATCAAGAGTCGGACACTTAGGGGCTCCTGGGTGGCTCAGTCAGATGGGCGGCCAACTACAGCTCAGGTCACGATCTCGAGGTCTGTGAATTCAAGCCCCACGTCGGGCTCTGTTCTGAGCACTCAGAACCTGGAGCCTGCTTCCAATTCTGTGTCTCCCTCTCTCTCTGACCCTTACCTGCTTGCCCTCTGTCTCTCTCTCTCTCTCAAAAATAATAAAAAATTAAAAAAAAAAAAAAGACAGACACTTAACCGACTGAGCTACCCAGGGGCCCCATGCCTCCTACATTTTAAGAAGAAAAAGCTGTGGATGCAGAGGGTCGAAACAACTTCCTTATTTTGCATCTCATGACCTTTTTTTCCCTCTGATCTAACCGATACATAAGGATCTCTTACTCTGGAAGCTGTTCCCTGATACCCCTTGCTTCTCCCCAGTCCACAATCTGCTTTGATGCCCTGTTTCTGGGCTCACGCAGCACCAGGGCTGCTCATTCCTCCTAATGCTCATATCCCCCTGTGTTAGAGCCATTGGTATCCTTGCCTGTCTTTTCCAATGTCATTAAGCTCCAGTGTGCATGCCATGCCTAACAGAGCATCCCTGAAGGAATAAACGAGTGAACAAGCTCATGCCCGAGTTCACGTAGAGATCGTACACCTGGTGGTAAAGTAGGCCCTTGCAAACAGATCACCTGGTACCTATCTGGCCCTCATTCTATGCTAGCTGGGTATCCCTGCACAAGTAGCTTAATTCCTCGGGGCCTCACTTTCATCACCATGGAGACGATAGCAACTGCCTCGCTGGTTGTTATGAACATTAAATTTGTTCAAAGATGTGGACTTCTGGTGTGTAGCAAGAGACTAATGAAGAATAGTGATTATTACTGACCTCGTCGTTACCACCGTCCTCGTCGTCAGAGCTGTACCGGGAAAAGCTCTCCAAATCCCAGGTTCTCTGGCCTTAAAGTTCATACACATGCCTCGCTTAGGGAAAAATCATCAAAATTGTAAATCTCGGGAAAAATGAAATGACCTCATTAAAACATTGCAGAGATACAAATTTAACAAAACTGAACTTAGAAAAAAAATGAACTTGGTTTTGGTGGTACCAGAGAAAAGAAGGAAAGAGCCCATCACTGCTTCTCAGCTGGTCTGCCCAGCAGGTTTCTTTGGGAGCCCAGGGAGTGACCAGGGAGTGATAAGGCACAGGGCTACAGAAAGGGCACAAACCTGGGTAGGGCCTGTCCCCCTGACCTTGCTCTTCCCACTAAGAGTCCTTCTTCTTGTCTGAGCCTGGGTGGTGAGGGGAGAGTGTCCCCACTGAACCACATGGGCCACCTTGTTTGCTCTGCACCGGGGCCCTGGGGGGCGGGCCCTCCACCCTCGCTAGCCATCCTATAGGAACGCCATCCGTCAGAGCAGACGTGCCAAATCCACCGGTGCTGTTTGAGAATCAGCCCCAAAGGCATATCTTCCAACAGTCTTCAACAATGACATTCTCGTATCTGAAGAACGCGTCCTCTCTAGATCCAGCAGATGGCCCGTTCCCAGGCATTCCTTGCAGATCCCTCCTCTGGGCCTTTGCTCGCGCAGGGCCCTTGCCCTCAGGGCCCTTTCTGCGTCTTCCCATCTTTATTCGCCTCTTCCATTCCCCAAGGAATGGATACCTTCTCTGAAGCCCCTAGCAGTGACTCTCACGGGACACCTCTCGCCTCCAGCCAGCATAGGGATGTAACTGTTCAGGTCTGTCACCTGCGTCCCCAGATGCAGCTTGAGCAGCTCAGCGTAATACCTAGGAAACGAACGATTCTTCCTCTAACCCCGTGCTGTGAATGCTGCGGGCCCTTAAGAAGTGTGTATGGAGTAGAAGATCTGATTCGGCGGCAGTGGAACAACTCAGTGGTGCTCAAAGAAGATTCGGGGCTAACATAAAGTTCACGTGATACTGAGTGTTGGGAAAATCGTTTTTCTAGCGGGAAAGGCTTATGGCATGCTTTTATCACTTAAACTCTGTGTTGTTTTTCTTCCCACGGTATTTTACCTCTGCTCACCATGTGTGAAAGAATAACTCTGTCGTCTGCGGGAGAGGTGTAAGCCAAAGTCCAAAATGATGAAGTCAAGCACAAGAAGATATTTTGAGCTCTAGCGAGTAAAGTACATGAACCGTTTGGGGGGAAAGGCATGCATAATTCACCAGTGTTCCACATGGCTATTTATTCCACTCAAAGCCCTGCTTACTTGGATGAAGAATACAGATAATACAACTGGCACATGCCACAGTTGACTAGATTCAAAGATGTTATCCTGTTTCCTAATGGAAAAAAATACCAAGTAAATAAAGAGAGTGTGTGATAGATTATCAAGTTTTAATCTTTTTTTTTTTTTTTTTTACTTTTTTTTTTGTGTGTTTGGGGCAGGATCCTGCAGAAGGTTTTATATTCATTAAAAAGCGATCTGAAAAAACCGTGAGCAAATTAAAGAAAGAGAATATTGGCTTAGTGATCTCTTTAAAGGTTATTCAGCTGCACCTTGATTCCCAAATGCACTTAGCTCATCACTCTTGTTAGGATGACACTTCTTTCTAAATGCTCAGAACACTTACATCTTGGAAAGGGGGGCTTAATGAGGGCGGGGTGCAGTAATCACAAGGAAATCTGTCTCTGTATAAACTACATTACAGTTTGGTGATAAACAGAATCAAGCGACCCTGAATGAATGACAACCATTTTGCTACATTGCCTCTCTAGGGACCGGTTTCTTACCTTGCTCCCTTATAGTTTTAGGTATTTTGATGTATAGCCTTTAGAAGTTGTTAAAAATAAACAAATGAAAAAAAAAATAAACAAATGAAGCCCTCGTGACTCCAGCATCGTGCTATAATTATTCCTCATACCTTATGAATAAATGTAAAGCAAGCATTAAAAGTCAGAAAAAACAGGGGCGCCTGGGTGGCTCAGTTGAGCATCCGACTTCAGCTCAGGTCATGATCTCACGGTCCATGAGTTTGAGCCCCGCATTGGGCTCTGTGCTGGCAGCTCAGAGCCTGGAGCCTGTTTCGGATTCTGTGTCTCCCTCTCTCTCTCTGCCCCTCCCCAGTTTGCACTGTGTCTCTCCCTGTTTCAAAAATAAATAAACATTAAAAAAAAAAAAAGTGAGAAAAAACTGCCGATCACAAACACTGCCAATCTCCTGTCCATGTAAACCAGAAAGTTCGGTCAGGAGCAACTCTTCTCATGCGATGCTGATTATTTATTGGAAGAAGGTAACATTCTTATTTTCTGCAATTAACTATTTGCTTAAAGAAGCAACAGGCGTAGAAGAATCACACATCTACGGCAATTTTTTTTTCAAAGAAAACAATTAGTACCCATATCACGAAAGCTGATTCAGATTAATTAAAGAACACCCACATCAGTTAAATATAATACTTCCTCTTTCACTTAACTCACTGCATACAAAGTGTTACTAAGAAGTGTTGCGTTTCAAGATAATAAAAAATGACAGTTGAAGGGTCTAACTTTAGGGTCTGTAACCATTTTAATTGTACATAATTATGGAGAAGAAAGTGGAACAATTTAATTTCCGGGCCTTCATGCTGTTAGAAAGCCTAATAGAACAGCATCAAAATTGGTTATTTAAGTAAAATCGTAAGAAGCTATTTTTCATTCCATGATATAAATGGAAATTAAATGGATTGCCGAATAACGTCTGTTCCATCATTTCATTTGTAGGATATAATAGTAATTCAAGATCTGTTGGAAATTACTGGCGGAGGGTTAGAACCAGTAAAGTGAAACATCATTTTGAAACATTTGTTTTACTTTTTGATACATAAAAGTATGAGGAAGAAAATACAAATCCACCCTTAATGGGTAGAGAATGTCTCTAGAAGGGAACGCAAGAAACTAGTATGGGTTGCAGCTGGGGAGGGGAGCTGGCAGTGGGTGTGGGAGGGGTGGGGGAGGAGTCGTAGCTTTTGCTAAATACCTTTTATTATGTTAGAATATTTGTTTTAATTCAATTCAACGAAGTCTTTAGGAAATGACTCATAATTTTACCAAAGAATAGACTGTTAACACTGAGGCACATTCCAACATTTTTCTACAGACTCACACACTTTTCCTGTTTGTAAAACAAAGTCGGGATCACTGAATATTTTATAACCTGTTCTGTTCTGAGCTTTTCTCATGTTAAAAAGTGTTCCTCTGAAGCTTGACTATTAATAAATTAACAGTGTGCATTTGTAGATGTATCATTCGTTTAACTAGATCCTCTGTTGTTGGACATTTATCTTTCATTTTCCATTGATGTAAATGGTTCTGCAGTAAACATTCTTACCTCTGTACCTTCCTGATTATTGCCATAAGATATATATCAATAAGATACGAACAAAAGAAATGAATTATGGAGTCAATATAAGTTACATTTTAGAGCTTTGGACACACATTGCCAAAATCTCCAGGAAGCGATGATCAGTTAATGCTCTTGCCCCAGTGCGCACGGGACTGCCCCTTCTAGGGCACATTTCCCAACACTGGAGAGAGACATTTGGGTCTGGGTCTACTAAAATTTTCTGATCAAAATAGGGACTTCCAAATAGCAATGAATTGCATAAACTTTTTATTCAAATACTTGAACGTTGTAGGGAAGCTGCCATAGTTTAATTCCACAAAATATGTCTCTCCCTTTGGGGTCTGGAGGGAAGTAGAATGAGTCCTAAACTTCCCTCTCAAAACTCAGACTTCCCAAAGGCCAAAAAATAACCGATTCTCTGCCTTGAATCACCAAGTGTTCCAGAGTAGTAAGTCACAAATCCATCACCCGAGTCTCTGTCATCGGCATCTAGAGAGAATTTGGAAGACTGAGGGGCATATACTCCTGCTAGGAATTCAATTTCCAGAGGTGCAGCCAGTTCACTCAGGGATCTCACATCCCTTAAGGTTTTGTCACCTCCTCAGACTGTCCCTTTTGAAAGGTGCAGCAGAACAGCCAGAATATGTTGGTTGGAGTCCCCATAAAAGATTTACCAGAAGTGACTCTAATCTACTTCTTAGCTTAGAACTAAAATGTATCCTTTATGATAAGACAGAAAGAATGCTTGTTCAATATAGATGAATTTTGAAATTACAGAAAAGCACAGAGAAAATAAATATTGCCTTTAATTCCACCATTCAGGTATAAACTCTGTTGATATTCCAGTATATTTTAAGTAGCCTAATATCCAAACGTCTGTGCATATGCATTTTCTGATTTTGCAAATGTGGGACATTATTATGCTTGTCATCCAAATGTCCATCAACTCATAAGTGGATAAAGAATATATACAATGGAATATTACCCAGTAAGTCAGAGAAAGACAATACTATATGATTTCACTCATATGTGGAATTTAGGAAATAAAGCAGATGAATGTATGGGAAGGAAAAAAAGAGGGAAGCAAACCATAAGAGACACTTTTTTTAAGTTTATTTATTTTTGAGAGAAAGAGAGAGGAGAGAGAGGGAGAAAGAGCATGAACAGGAGGGGCAGAGAGAGAGGGAGACAGAGAATCCCAAGCAGTCTCCATGCTGTCAGCACAGAGCCTGACGTGGGCCTTGAACCCATGAACCGTGAGATCGTAACCTGAGCTGAAATCAAGAGGTGGACGCTTAACCAACTGAGCCAACCAGACGCCCCTAACATTTATTTATTTTTGAGAGAGAGAGAGAGAGAGAGAGAGAGAGCGAGAGAGCATGAGTGCAGGAAGAAGCAGAGAGTGAGGGAAACCCAGAATCTGAAGCAGGCTCAGGCTCCGAGCTGTCAGCACAGAGCCCGACACAGGGCTCAAACCCATGAACGGTGAGACCATGACCTGAGCCAAAGTCGGACGTCCAACTGACTGAGCCACCTAGGCACCCCATTTTTAAAAAAATTCTATTAGTGATGGAAGCCAAAACTCTACAAGATGGGCAAAATTACATCTAGAATAATCTTGCTTCACAATTACTTTGCTCTAGTTGAAAGAAATTAACTCTCCAAATGATAGGCCACGCCTTATTGATTTGTTGAATGTGAGAAAACCAATGTGGAATATGCAATCAACAAGCCCACACTCACAGAAAAGGCCTCATATGAAAATATTAGTAAATTAATGCACATTTATAAGTTTTAAGTAAATGTAAAATATTTTGAATACAGTCCTCATATGCCATCTTTTATAATTCCCTACTTTAGTCAACTGTTTCAATTAACTGACTGATAGCCATTGTTAATTGCATTGGATAAGAGAATGTCCAATCAATGGATAACTTGCAGAAAAAAAAAAATCTTTATAAACAGGATGGATGACTTCTTTAATTTGTTGCTGAAACAATGAAAAGTCTTGTTGGTCCAAATGCACCATGAAAGCAAGCTGACCATGAATAGCTGAAGCGATTCATGGGACATCTGGGCATTTTCTACATATCCTTCTACACGTGGTATAAATGGCCATTTTTCTTCTTATATAAAATCTTTTTCTTGGGGAAGCCCTGTTTTAGAGGTCTTATTCTGTTATCTGTAGTTAGGAAGGCTGCTCCTCATTTTTGGAGACATATCTAATGCATTAGCACTCAAAAACGTCTTACCTTTGTGTACAGAATGACTGGACGGAAGGACATTTGAATGTAAACAGTACTACGGAGATGTCACATCAGGAAAGATGGTGTTCTTTCTTATTAGAAACAACCAGCCATGAAAATAAAAGGTTAGAGTGTTTCCCATCTGCCAGTATCTCTAAAAGATATGGCAGCCCCAGGTCATCAAAGATGCCATGTTTTTGTTTTTTTAACGTTTATTTATTTTTGAAAGAGAGAACACAGGAGGGGGAAGGGGCAGAGAGAGAGAGAGTGAGACACAGAATCCGAAACAGGCTCCAGGTTCTAAGCTGTCAGCACAGAGCCCGATTCAGGGCTCAAACTCACAAACCTGGAGTTCATGACCTGAGCCGAAGTCGGACGCCCAACTGACTGAGCCACCCAGATGCCCGCAAAGATGCCATATTTTGCCAGTAGGAGCTCATATAGAACTTGCTGCATATAGAGGGAATTGACACCGATTTGGAAAGATACCAAGACATCGTGCGATGTGAGAAATAGTTTCACAACGATAGCTTTCCAGACTATAACAACCAAGTGTGCTTCTTTTAAAGTTGTCTGAGAACACTGGTGATTGTTCCAGCTTGAGCCTTTAGAAGCAAATCACCGTTACCACCGTTAATATTATCAGGATAAGTTTTTTTCCTATTTGTTATCCAGTTTGAATTTCTCTTTAGATTCTCTTTTTCTTGGTGGGTCACTTAATTATTTTCCATCTCCACAAACATCTGTTCTGATTCCTTTTCCACCCAGAATCTCCTTGTGTTCTTCCTCTTTGGGCTTCAATTAGAAGTTTGCTAATGTTAGTATCTCCACTCAGATCTTGGACCTTGCAATTAATTTTAATCAGGCTTGTTAACACTTTTTTAATATGTAAGAAATAAGCAAATATGTAACTAAAAAGCCATTTATGTCTTTTATGAAGGTAACAAATATGCAATTAAAAACTCCTTCTCCTGGTGACTTTGCAATAAATTAACTTGTTTTGTCACTATTGTGCCTGTATAATGTCATTTTCTCTGGAGTTTTGACAGTCAGATTTTTTTTATCCTCGGCAAAATTAGCAAGTAATATTAAGATCTAAGAAATGACAATTAGTTTGTGAATTAGGTGGGATATACAATGTGTTAATTATTGAGGGACCAGGCTGCATGCAATTAAAATTTAGCATCCAGATAATGATAATGTAGTAGGCTTCTGAGTATCTAATGAAGTTGAAAATGTTCGTTACCAATAAATTAATTCTCAGTTGCTTAACCAGTATTTAAAATGTCTATACAGAGGAATGGATCATGATAATCATTATTGTTCACAAATAGAATAATAACATGAAATCTTAAAAGTCTATCAGGACTGTCATTTTATTGTTAGAGTTCCCTGTGCACTGACAAGGGAACCTTTCCAAAGACTCAGAAACATGGTAGCCCATAGAGATCTTTGCTTCTCTTAAAGCACTCTATCAGGTCACCTAAAGGTCAAAGAATGAGAGAAGAGGAAAGGAGATTGAGATGGAAGATGGGCTGGGATACCCTACCTCTGACCTAATAGACCCTTCATATTTCAATGGTGATTTAGAAAATGTGTTCTTCACTTGACTTAAATGTACTCCTCTTTGTAATTTGGAAATTCAGTTCCATGTGAATTTCCTACTTTAATAGGTACATCCAGTATTCCAGGAGCTGGAAAGTCAATGACAATTGTGTCTCAAGGAGACCTCAATCTTGCAGGGGGTCAAACACAAAACTCATTATATGACAGCATGATAACTGCCACAACATGGAGACAGAAGTCTTACATCCTACAAAGTCCCTCTGGCTGCTGAATGGAGAATAGATTGTGGAAGCTGGGGTGGAAACAGACAGGCCAGCCAGGGCTTTGTGGTGGCCCATGAGAAAGATGGTGGCAGTCAGTGCAAGAGTGGTAGTGCTGAGAGATGAAAATGGTAGGACTGTGAATATATTTTGTAGGTAGAATTGTATCCAGGATATGGCTTGAGAAACTAGAGAGATATTGCTATAGTTATATGACTTGAGGAAGACTGGGAGATGAACAGGATTGGACAGAAACTTCCAGAGTCCCATTTAGGGTATAAGATTGCAGCATCTATAGTAGATGTGAGTGAGGGTATCATGCAGGCACTGGAGTTCAGAAGTGAGGTTTGATTGGAGATACAATTTGGGCAATCATCAGTATATAGTTTGTTTTGAAGCCCTGGAATGGATGAGCATACCGAGGGAGGAAGTATAGAGAGAGAAGTGAGATCTCAGGAATAAGCCTCAAGTAAATATGGGGACATTCAGGGGACAAGGAGAGTTGGCAAAGGAGACTGAAAAAATGCAACCGGAGAAGTCCCAGGACAGACTGGAAAGCACAGTATCACAGAAAGCAAAAGAGGAGAGAGTTTCAAGGGGGAAGAGGACAGATAACCCCATGCCTGTGCTAAGGCTATTCAGTGGAGCCCTGTTGTAACAGCAATACATTAGCAATAACCTAGAGGCCCATCATGGGAGACTGAAGAGGTAACTTGAGGTTCATCCATACAAAGGAATACTCTGCAGTTATATTAAAAGAAGGACATAAAATGATTTTTAACATGTAGTATTCAAAATTCACTGAGTGAGAAAAGCAAGGCTCTCCAGCATCATTTGTGGGGGGGGGGGGGAAATCGGGGTGGGGGAGTACATATGGAATTTCTGGAATATGTAGAGAATATTTTTGAAAGCTGTAAAATAAACTAGTAAGATAGATGTTTACAGGATAGGTAACTGGATGACTCAGGACCAGTGGTAGAAGGGATAAGATTACTTTTAATCTTAATGGTCTAGCTTTTATACTTTAAAATTTCTATTTTATGCTATGTACCTTGACTAATCAACATCAAGAAACAATATTTCTTGGTGTTTATTATGTTGCTGTTTTTCACTGTCTTTTATTTTCAAGAGTTGTAATATTTACATTGCTTTAAGACCACATTTACCACAGTCGTTTGGATAATTCCATGCTTAATTGGTTTCTATGCTCTCTGTTGATTCTTTTTAAATTTTTGTCACACATCTCCTCATTCCTGAGGTCTTTTCTTTGCTCATCTCTCATTGGCTGCAGTATATGTTCATATAATTTTATCACCAAGAGTACATAGTTGTATATTTTCTGAGTCCTTAAATATGTGAGAATTTCTTTTTGTTGCTTTCATGCAAAACGAAGAGATAGGTAGGTGTTTTAATTTAGGTTTTGCCCTTTTATTTTTTTTTTAATTTTTTTTAACGTTTATTTATTTTTGAGACAGAGAGAGAGCATGAACAGGGGAGGGACAGAAAGAGAGGGAGACACAGAATCTGAAACAGGCTGCAGGCTCTGAGTGGTCAGCACAGAGCCCGACGCGGGGCTTGAACTCATGGACCGTGAGATCATGACCTGAGCCAAAGTCGGACGCTTAACCAACCGAGCCACCCAGGCGCCCCAGGTTTTGCCCTTTTAAAAGAGAGCCTGAGATGAAGACTTGGGTGTGAGTAATTTATTTTGGAACTGTTCCCAGGAAACAGCAGTGAGGAAGCAGGGAGAGACAGAGAAGATGGAAAACAATAATGGGGGTTTGATTGATCTGGTTACCAACTGGGGCCCAATGCCACTGGGGACCCCTGAGGAAACATGGAGAATGTGCCTCAAAACTGTTCCATGAAGGGTGGGAGGCTCGGGCATTCATCTGCCAACTTCCATCTCCAGTGGGTCACACTGTCCCCAGGAATATTAACTCCCTTTCACTTCTTTGGAAAAAGCCTGTAAGCAGAAAGGTCCCCAAAATGGCTGGAGGTGGGTAGCAGACAGCATGTCCGGGAACTGCCACAGGTGCCACAACAGGTAGCTGAAATCACAGGCATCCAGAGAGAACATGGTGCAGAGCACAAAAAGTGTCTGCTTCAACTGACCACAGAATTCTTCACAGAAATTCTTTTACTCACAAATGGAACAACCAGGAGCACTGTTCCATTGCCTTATGGAATTGAACATGGCATAAAATTCTGTAGCCAGCCTAACATTGTTTTCCATTCTAAGTAACCAGTAATGCTTTAGAAATTCAAGAAAATTCAAGATATTGGTCTAGGCCTTGACAATTTTTAATTAATTTTACCTATACACGGAGCACTCTTTCAGTCTAGGACTTCAGACCTTTATTCAGTTCAAGAAAGTTTTCTTCTATTATATCTTTAAATATTTTTCTCTTCTTCAGTAACTCTGCTTAGACACATATAGCTATGTAATCTCACCACCATGTCAATTATTTTAAAAAGTTTTTTTTAATTTATTTATTTTGAGAAAGACAGGGCCAGCGTAAATAGAGGAGGGGCAGAGAAAGAAGGAGAGAGAGAGAATCCCAAGCAGGCTCCACACAAGTGCACAGCTTGATGCAGGGCTTTAACCCATGAAACCACAAGATCATGACCTGAGCTGAAACCAAGAGTCAGACGATTAACTGACTGAGCCACCCAGGCGCCCCTCACCTCCATATCAATTATTATCTCTCTGATGGTTTTGAAGCCTGGAATGGATGAGCATACCTAGGGAGAAAGTGTAGCGAGAGAAATGAGATCTCAGGAGCCAGCCTCAAGTAACTCCAGGGACATTCAGGGGACAAGGGGAGTTAGCTATGGAGACTAAAAAAGTCTCTCTCTTTATCTCTCTTTTAATTTTTCCTCTGCATCTGGTGGGGAGTGGGTTTCTCAAGCCTAATTTCCACATCTTGTAAAAATTTTCAACTGTGTCACTCTGTTCTTAAATGATCAAATTATTCTTTT
Source organism: Herpailurus yagouaroundi (assembly GCF_014898765.1). NCBI lineage: Eukaryota > Metazoa > Chordata > Mammalia > Carnivora > Felidae > Herpailurus > Herpailurus yagouaroundi. Next base: position 55,308,598 of record NW_024412404.1, read on the forward strand.
AAATTCTATTTTGGCATTATCTGTTCCCACAAATTTTTTTCTTACCTATGCTAACATCTCCTGTATTTTGGTCTAATGATCATCTCTTCTTTCATAGAAATACTTTTCACATTCTTGTAAGGGTTTCATGTCTAAACTTTATTTCTTCTAATATGTATGTATTCAGCATCATTGCCTGCCATGTGTCACATTTCATGAATCTCCTGTTGTTAGTTTTCTGTTTGGAGGCAGGTCTCCCCAGGCCTGTGATTTGTCTCAAACCATCCATCCATCCCTACGATGGAGGTGATATATATTCCTTAGATCTCCTCCCTGGCTCCCTGAGTGCTGTTGGAATTGTCTTCACATTTAAGGTGGAAGGCTGGCTGAGGTTGATTTGTAGCACTATTTCAGCATTCATTAGTCTGTGGGAGTGGGGGGAGGGGATCAAGGTGTAACCAGGGGGATAAAGACTGGAGCAGTGCCAGCAGGGAACTTTGTCCTCCACCAACTGTCCTTTCTGTCCCAATCTGTTGTAACCATACAAAGGGGCCACATTTCTGTACCTGCTTTTCCCTCAGAGCTTAATGTGGCACTCTCTGGAAAGCTGCCCCTTCCTGGAGCATGGACCCCCTGCATCAGGGCCATGCCCTTTCCCACTGCAGGGATGGTGAGAGGCTTCACTTCCAACTCTGAGAGATACCATTCCCCAAGAGTTTCTCAGTAAGTGGAGCCAAGATTGAGACAGCAGTCTCCCATGCCCACTACCCTCAAGATAAGGCCAGTTTCATGGGCATGAAACCTATACAGTCACATAGCCCTGTGCTCAGAAGGACCCTATGTGTGGCCCTCCTGTTGCCATCTTGAAATTCTTAATTTTTTAATTAGGGCCCCAAATTTTCATTTTTCACTGGACCCTACCAGTTACAGAACCAGGCTTGCCCAGAAGTTATTCCCTGAGGTTTATGGCAAAACAGTGCCTAAAACCCTCTGCCAGATTGATCACAGCCCCACACAGAGCAATCCTGGCCATGCCCTATCTACTCTATTGTGTGGACAATAGGGAAGAAGAAGGATAAGTAGAATAAATGTCACAAAGAAGGATAAGAAGCAGGGTGCTTTGACCATGTGAAACCACAAAGACATGGTCAAGCAGAGGTACGACCACTAAAAGCAGAATGCTGCTCAGGATCCAAACCCTCTAGACCAAGCACTGGTCTATTCTCATGCTAACTCACTCGCTTATTGTCCAAAACCCTACCAGGACACTGCGATGGACCACTCAAAGGAGGTGCTTACCGTCATGAGTTGGATTTGAGACCATCACTCAAGTGCTCTATCCCATTTTCTATTACCGTCCTTGGATATCACTGCACCCAAGCTTAACAAACTAAAGCTGAGGGAGAGATACGGCAAATTCATGCATCAGATAGATGATCTACGAGACTATGGCCTTGCCGTACTCTGAGACGCCATAACTGAGCGAGTTCCAAACTGCCCTGAAAAATCAGAATCTACCTTTTCAATAAAACCATAGCCAACAGAGGCTGATTTATATTTATTTGCTAACATGAATCATTTGGTCTAATAAAAAGAATACCTAACAAACTGGATGCTGTGATGGGTAGATGGCCTCTCACTTCGAAAACAAATGTCAAATCTTCACCTCAACATTTATTTTTGGTAAATGCTAAGTGTCTGCCTTGGCATTTAAATAGCAGCAGGAAACCTTAATCAGACCACTGGAGGGCTCCAGGACTGGCTGGAGAGAACAATTGACTTTTGTAGACTAAGAAGTTCAAAGTGTAATGCTGACTACTGTAAATTCCCCGGGGTGCCTCTGAGGGAAGTGGAGGCAGGAATGATTATCCAGCCATTTGGACTTGTTTGTGCATTTGAGCCAAAAGAACTGACCTTCTTGTATACCTCCCTTTGTAGGAGAAGGAGCTCTGTGAGGTCATCTAACTCCAGGCTTTGTGTGTTCAGAGTCTGCGACTCCAAATGTCACCGGCACGTGCCAAGGCCAAATACACCAGCAAAAACTGCAGAGCTGGAAATGGGAATCAGAGACACAAGAATGTATTGCCTGCGAGGATCCCTTCCGATGTATTCATTTCTGTGGCTTCTTCACGCCGGGCCATTACAAAAAAACAACAAGAAAGCCAAAACGCAGCAGCTCCTAATTATTTGCCGCTCTTCGAATCAACACGTTTCTTAGGTTGTTTTAAGCACTGTCTGTTCCAATAGGCAGAGGTTGTGCTCCTGCTGCCGAGTTCAAAACTCAGCATCTGATTAAAGCGTCTGGACGCCGTGTCCAGCGGGCAAGACCACAGATTCCTGAAGACGTCATGCTGCTGCTTTACCTGGACGGCGGAAGCCTGGCAGCCTCCAGAAGCTGCTTCAGAACAACGGGAAGAACGTGTTCCTTACCTGGGACAGAAAGCCACCATTTTCGTTAAAAACGAAAACAAAGCCAAACCCTCCATGACACCCGCGGATTCCCGACGCCAGGATGGAGTTCACTAAAAGCCTGGAACTGCCCGCATTTGCCCCCTGCCCTCCTGCCCCAGCGCTTCCCCAGGCCACCACTTCCCTTCAGAGAGCAGTGGTGGCTTCCCAGGCAGGCAGGTGTCACCTCTAACCTGCAAACTCCAAATTACCACCTGACAGATGCACATTATACAAGTCTCACGCGGGGTGCTGCCTGAAGCACCTGCCCCTTCCCAGGAGCACGGAGCTGTTTGCTTCAGTCTGCTTGCAGGACCGAGGGGCCCCATAGGATCATGGCAAATTCATTCACTACCACCAAATGGATGTGGGACAAGGGCCATTTAAGAAGTGAATTTTTACTGGGGCGCCCGGGTAGCTCAGTCCATTAAGCTTCCAACTTCGGTTCAGGTCACCATCTCACCATTGGTAGGTTGGAGCCCCACATGGGACTCTGTGCTGACGGCTCAGAGCCTGGAGCCTGCTTCAGATTCTGTGTCTCCCTTTCTCTTTGCCCTTCCCCTGCTCGTGCTCTTTCTCTGTCTCTCAAAAATAAACATTGAAAGATCCTGGGAAGATGGCGGCGTAGGAGGACGCTGGGCTCACCGCGCGTCCTGCTGATCACTTAGATTCCACCTACACCTGCCTAAATAACCCAGAAAACCGCCAGAGGACTAGCAGAACAGAGTCTCCGGAGCCAAGCGCAGACGAGAGGCCCACGGAAGAGGGTAGGAAGGGCGGAGAGGCGGTGCGCGCTGCACGGACTGGCGGGAGGGAGCCGAGGCGGAGGGGCAGCTTGCCAGCCAAGCAGAGCCCCCGAGTCTGGCTGGCAAAAGCGGAGGGGCCGGACGGAGTGTGTTCCGAGAGCCAGCGGGACTTGACATCTGGAAGGTTATAAGCTAACAGCTCTGCTCGAAGAACGGGAGGGCTGGAGGACAACGGGAGGGAGAGTTGTTGAGCCCCAGACGACAGAGCTCAGTGTGGCGGGGAACAAAGGCACTCGCCAGTGCCATCTCCCTCGCCCATCCCCCAGCCAAAATCCCAAAGGGAACCAGTTCCTGCCAGGGAACGTGCTCGCTCTGCGCAAACACCCAATGCTGTGCTTCTGCGGATCCATCCCTCCCGGTGCCGCAGGGCCCCTCCCGAAGCAGATCTCTGAAGGAAAAGCGAGCTAAGCCTGCCCCTCCTGCCCCTGTGCACCCTGCGGATCCACCCCAGCTAATACACCAGATCCCCAGCACCACAAGCCTGGCAGTGTGCAAGTAGCCCAGACGGGCCACGCCACCCCACAGTGAATCCCGCCCCTAGGAGAGGGGAAGAGAAGGCACACACTAGTCTGACCATGGCCCCAGCGGTGGGCTGGGGGCAGACATCAGGTCTGACTGCTGCCCCGCCCACCAATGCAAGGTATTCAAGACAGCACAGGGGAAGTGCCCCGCAGTCCCGCACCACCACTCCAGGGACTATCCAAAATGATGAAACGGAAGAATTCCCCTCAAAAAAACGTCCCGGAAATAACGACAGCTAACGAACTGATCAAAAATTATTTAAACAATATAACAGAAAGTGAATTTAGAATAATAGTCATAAAATTAATCGCTGGGCTTGAAAACAGTATAAGGGACAGCAGAGAATCTCTTGCTACGGAGATCAAGGGATTAAGGAACAGGAGGAGGTAAAAAATGCTATCAATGAACTGCAAAATAAAATGGAGACAACTACGGCTCCGATTGAAGAGGCAGAGGGGAGAATAGGTGAACTAGAAGATAAAATTATGGAAAAAGAAGAAGCTGAGAAAAAGAGAGATAAAAAAATCCAGGAGTATGAGGGGAAAATTAGAGAACTAAGTGATGCACTAAAGAGAAATAATCTACACATAATTGGTATTCCAGAGGAGGAAGAGAGAGGGAAAGGTGCTGAAGGTGTACTTGAAGAAATAATAGCTGAGAACTTCCTGGATCTGGGGAAGGAAAAAGGCATTGAAATCCAAGAGGCACAGAGAACTCCCTTCAGACGTAACTTGAATCGATCTTCTGCACAATGTATCATAGTGAAACTGGCAAAATACAAGGATAAAGAGAAAATTCTGAAAGCAGCTAGAGATAAAGGTGCCCTAACATATAAAGGGAGACCTATAAGACTCGTGACCGATCTCTCTACTGAAACTTGGCAGGCCAGAAAGGAATGGCAGGAGATCTTCAATGTGATGAACAGAAAAAACATGCAGCCGAGAATCCTTTATCCAGCAAGTCTGTCACTTAGAATAGAAGGAGAGATAAAGGTCTCCCCAAACAAACAAAAACTGAAGGAATCCGTCACCACTAAACCAGCCCTACAAGAGAGCCTAAGGGGGATCCTGTGAGACAAAAACAAATGAACATTAAAAAAATTTTAATAAATAAGTAAATAAAAAGGAAGTGAATTTTTACTTTCAATCTGAGCGTGTTTGGAAACTCCGAAGGCAGGGGGAGGTGAGGCATTTGGCAAAGAGAAAGATGTTGTTTTCTCCCTTCCATTAGAACAGGGCTGTCCTGGAGTAAGTGATGTGGTTTCAGCATGGTTCCAGGGAAGTGACTGCACATTGGGAACCAGATGCTTGTCTGGCCCATCCTGTAGACTCTTGTGTTCTGCACGGGGTTCAACATAGACACAGTATGTAAATATGTTAACCCAGAAAGAGTAAATCCATCAAAGAAAAGAGAACTGTCATTTACTAAGGGCAACTAAGTGCCACACACTGAACTCAATACAATTGGTCCTTAATACTTTACAGATGACTCCAACACTCAGAACACAAAACTGATCAGCCCAGATACCTGGCAAGTGGCAGTGTCAACACCGGAACCCAGATCGGACCATTAAGAGCTCACACACCTTTGCCCTTCCATGTCTGCCCTGAGGATGGTGGGGCCTCTTCTGGTGACTCTAGGCTTCATGACCATGTGACGTGAGCAGTCACACTGTGCCCCACACTCAGAAGGACCCTGGACTTGGCTTAACGCTCTGTCATCACCATCTTGAAATTCTTCATAATTTTTTCATAAGGAGCCCTGTGTTCACATATTGCACTGGGCTAGCAAATTATGTAGCTGGTCCTGTTTATAAGTATAGTCTAACCTCACCTCCCACACTTTCCTGATACACCATTTCCTGCCATCACGTTGGCTACCTCTCTGAGACCCATATTTGTGTCTTTCTTTATACTGTTGCTCATATCTGACTGGGGGAAGGGTAGAGAGTAGGAAACGATCATTTGCTATTCACCTGTGGGCACCGTGCTATCACATTTAATCATCATGACAACCTTGGGATGGAGCTAACACTATCCCCATTTTGTGCATGAAGAAATAGGCTCTGAGAAGTTTAAATTATGTACAACTGATGAAATCCAAACAGACATTTGGACCCAGGTCTATCCGACCTACTCCTTCTACTGCATTATGCTTCCTCCAAAGGTTGGCAAACCTTTTCTGTAAAGGCCAGATAGTAAATATCTTAAGCTTTACAGTCCTTACCATCTTGGTTGCCACTCAACTTTGCCATCATAGCATAAAAGCAGCCAGACTATACATAAATAAATGGATGAGTTTGTATTCCAATGATTTGTATTTGTATTACAGACATTTAGTCCATGAGCTATAGGCAACCAGCCCCTGTTTTACACCAGCTGCTATTTGACAGCCCCTCGTGACCACTCTAGCTCAACATGGTCTTTCCTTTATCTGCATTCCATACTTTATAAGTCTAAAATCAGGCAGGAAATAGAATTCCACTCAGATGGTTTAACTAGAGAGATGTTAATGAAGAAATTATTATACAGAGGTGTAGACAGGTGAAAGGAACCACAAGGAGTTGAGGTGCCCCAAGACTAGCAGAAGTGGGGTGCTAGGGGTTGAACCCCTTCCTAGGGGTTGAAACGCAAGCATTGTTCTGCAGAGCCAACCTTGAATATGTCATAGACAACAACACTTCAGGAAATGGTAAAGCCACAACCAAAAGAATGCTGGAACCTTGGATGAATTCATGGAGCAGAGAAGCCTGGCAGCCTGTACCTATCACCTCTGAACTATTTACATGGGAAAGAGAATGAAGCATCTGGTTTGAGCTACTAACTTTTAGCATTTCTTTGTTACAAGAGTATACCCTACCTGATGCCCTGATACATGGCTTAAGCAGTTAAGAGGTTTCGTCTTTTTCTCATATGAGAAGTACAGTAGACTTCTCCGGGTATTGGTTCAACATGTTCTAGGATGTCAGGCTTGAAGTTTCTGTGATTCTCTTGAACTTTCCTTTACAAACTCAAAGTGGCCAGTGAAGCTTGAGTTATCACATCCGCATTTTGGAGGGAGGGGAGGAAGAAGGGGAAAGCAGATGGAAATGAAAATCTTCTTTGAAATCCCCAGTGCTCAACCACTCCCATTTGATCAGCCAATGTCACATGGCCATTCCCAGCTCAGAACCAGGAAGGTGAGTTTTTCATTTTCCTGCCCTCCTAGTAGAGGAAGGCAAGGGGAAGGAGGCTGGGATTGGTGTTGAGAGAGCCATTATTAGTAATATAATTATTATATAGCAGTTCCCAGAACTTTCTGGGTTGTTTCATGGAAATTCCTGACTTCTTCCAACTGTGCTGCACCTGCCATCAAGGCTTTGGATCTAGCTGGAGATGGCCATTGTCCTAAGCACCCAAATAGAAAGTGATAAGCAGAGGGTCCCCCTGAGCCTGCCCCTCCCCAGCTTACTCTCTGCAAACAACTTTCCTTTGGGACTCTGACTGCACTCAGAATTGTCAATGAAGGAGGCTGTGTTACCTAAGGAAGCCAACAGGGAAATGGCTGGTGTTTGGAGTCTGTGAGTGTATAGATGTTGTGTCTTATCTACAAAGTTCATTCTTAAGCTCAAGGGGGGTTTATGAGGTACTGAGGGTCTCACATTGCACATAACAGAGGCTTAATATGAGCCAGGCACGTGCTCTGCACTTACCAGGTATTGTCACAGTTGGTTTTCTCCAAAACCCTACAAAGTGGACAAAATTATTTTCCAGATTTTTCAGATGAGAAAACTGAGACTCGGGGAGGTTTGGAAGAACAGAGAGATATTTGGGGACATTTTGCTCTGAATTGTGCAACATGTCTCTACTTCTCTTGGAAGGACTTTGGTTACAATTTAGATGAATGTTCCACGCTTTGTGGGTGCCACACTAACGTGTCTTCTGGACGTGACCCTGTGCTGAGCATGGCGACCTGGCAATTCTTTACATGGGTCATGGGTGCCACCTCATTTCAGGAGTTGAGAGAGGGCAACGAAGACACAGGAGGCAGACACAGGAGGTTCGTCCTGTGTGTGGAGGAACTCCGCCTCCAGTTCTGACTTCCATACATGTGTGGTTCCATGGCCACCTTCGGAGTGGAGCAAGGAACCCTTTCCCACATAAGTCCTCACAAGCTGTTCTGTATACACTCTCTTACCTGATTTCTTCACCAAAGGCCCCACTGCCAATGCAAAAGCATTATCACATGCATATTCAGTTTCACTAAGATACAAATCTGCCTAACAAAATATTTACTCGTCCTTTGACCCTGTGAGTGTAAACGCATGACAAAGAACTCAAGAACTGAAAACCAGAGCCAAAGAAGGAAAACACACTAGTTTGAGCAAGCCGCTACACCAACTGAAGCACCTTCCACCAGGAATGGTGGGGTTTCTCCATCCGCAGCTCAGATTAGCCCCCAGCCACCTGCACTGCCCTGCCTGACGCACAGTCAGGTCAATGCTTGCTGGCTCTAGTCAGACCAGCCCCAGACCATCTCTCTTGGGGCTCAAGTCTTCCTTTTTCCTAGGGCCACCCAAAGAACAGGCTGATCCTCTCCCACCACCCCCCTCAAAAAGTGAATGCAAAGAGACAAGCAGAAAGAAAGGAGGGAAGTTTCTACCCACCTGATTCACTGGACTGTAGCCCTAGCATCCCATCCGGGTGACTCTGGAAGTGGTCTTGAGCAAGAAATGTCTGGCCTTCCTAGAACTCTGACTGCACAAGCTCCAGAAAATTGTAATAGCACCACTTCCCTGGGTTTTAAGTGCTCATTTTCTTCTCTTCCTTTTTTTTCTCTCTTCATTGTCTTCTCTTCATTATCCCCATCTCTCTCTTGTGGTTTGCTCTTAATGAAACATTTTCCTCTAGTTTCTTTTATGCCCCGCCACCTCCCCCATAGACCTGTGGCTACTACTTTTGTTCCACTTCTGCCAGATTGTTGCCAGAGAACTCTACAGTAGGAGGACACATGGTGGTCCCTTGTCACAGGGTGGACATTTGTCTTTACAGCCTGCCTGGCATCCTTTCCTCCAGTAATGGCTCACTGATTTTCCTTAGGGCTCCAGCGCCCCTCCGTGTGTGTGTGTGTGTGCGTGTGTGTGTGTGTGTGTGTGTGATCTGAATGGAGCTGACCGCGTTCCCTACTCTAGGAATTCAGCTATCGGAGGGTCATATCTGCCCTGGCCATAGGGACAGCTCCATAACCCAAGTCAGGCCAAAAGAAGTGACTCAATTCCAAGATGTCCTTTCAAATGTTGGAAAGAGGCATGTAGACCACACCTTACGAATTTCATTCTAAAATGCAAAGGAAGGAGGAAAAAAATCATAGAAAATGTAAACGAGAAAGAGACATGATTTGATTGAGGCTTTTAAGGGATCAATCAGAGTGCATGTGAAGAATGGACAAAGCTGAGTTATGGCAGTTGGAGGTGGTGGAATAAAGAGAAGTGAACAGTTTTGGGGTGTATGTTGTAGTTCAAACCAACAGCCCTCCTGCTGTCTCCAAGACAGAGTCATGCAAGGGGAAAAGGCCCTCAAATCACCCTGGCACACTTTTTCCGTGATGAAAACAGCAGCAGTTGACTTCATCCAAAAAGTAGCTGCAAGTGTGGTGACCCAAACAAGATTTTGAAAAAATGATCATCTTTGTGGCATCTGTCTTCAAGTGTCGAAAACACTGGTTGCAGTCCTGGGGCCCAAGATCTTCCTTAGGGTTCATTCAGATTATAAGAGGGACAATATTGGAGAGAATGGTTTTAAATGTCCCCCAAATTTTTATTATTACCCTTATCTGAACACATAGGGAAATTATTTATTATTACCCTTATCTGAACACGTAGGGAAGAAACACACAGGAATGCATGTTGGGTCACCTTTCTTCAGCTGGTTACTCTGAAACAATAAATACATACATACATACATACACACATACATACATTCCATTCATACAATGTCACATGAACCTTAGAAGAAAAATGAGCATTCTTAACTGTTATGGGTTGAATTGCATCCCCCAAAAAGATATGTCTGTGTCCTCACCTGTGATACCTGGGAATGTGCCCTTATTTGGAACTAGGTCTCTGCAGCTATAATTAATAAGTTACAGTGGGGTGATACTGGAGTAGGGTGGATTTTAATCCAATGTAACTAGTGTCCTTGCAAGGAGGAGACAGAAGGAGAGGCACAGAGTGAGTTCAAGGATTTCTAGCAACTACCAGAAGAATCCCAGAACACAGGCATGGCCCTGCTGACACCTTGCTTCTGGATTTTGGCCTCCAGAACTGTGAGAGAATAAACTGTCTTATGTTTCCCGGCTTGTGGCACTTTGTTACACAGCTCTAGCAAACAGGTGCATTGGGGTTTTCTAATTGAAACAAATTTTTGAGTTTTTGACAGAACTTCAAATTTGGGTTTTGGATTAAAAAGCACACCTTTCAGGACACCTGGGTGGCTCAGTCAGTTAAGCGTCCAACTTTGGCTTGGGTCATGGTCTCATGGTTCATGAGTTCAAGCCCTGCATTGGACTCTGTGCTGACAGCTCAGAGCCTGGAACCTGCTGCGAATCCTGTGTGTGTGTCTCTCTCTCTGCTTGCTGAACGCTCTCTCGGTCTCTCAAAAATAGGTAAACATAAAAATTGTTTTAAAGCACACCTTTCAGTATTTTCACATGCATATGTAACTTTTAGGCCTTAAAAAGACCTTTGGGATTATCTTGGCAGTCATATTTTGAGCTTTTTTAGTCTTTGCTACATTAAAAAATTAAGATTAAATTTTAAAAATTAAAAGGCACATTTATAAACACGTATAAACACATACATATACACACACATGAAAACACATATACGGTTTCCAATTACACTTTCAAAGTCTTACCCTACATCTATTCACTCGAACACTAGTTACTTGTGTGTGAACCCCTTCCTAGCACTTCCCGGGGTCTTTAGCCAAGCAGATACTAAAATATTCACTGAACAAATGAAGATCACTCCTAGCAACATATTGATACAGGCAATTTTTTTTTTTTTTTTTTTTTTTTTTTTTAGGGAAAAAGGCATTTGTCCAAGGAATCCTTAATTAAAGACCAAATCACGAATCAGAGCTGGGAGGAAAAATAAAGTTCATATCCAGTTATTCCATGCCTTACCCTTGTGAAGCAGTAATTCTTCCCCATTCTGGTTCCATGTGAGTATTGTGGGTCTCAGATAGATAGGTGATAGGTAGATGCTAGAAGATGATTGATTGATTGATTGATTGATGATAGATACATAGATAGATAGATGATAGCTAGATGATAGATGATGATGATGAAAGATAGATGATAGATGATAAATGATGATATACAGATAGATAGATGATGGATAGATAGAGGATAGATAGATGATAGATAATGATGATGATAGATGATAGATAGATGATAGATGATAGATAGATGATAGATGATGATAGATAGATGAAAGATAGATGATAGAAGAAAGATAGATGATAGATAGATGACAGATATCTTGTAGATACATACATATGTACATAGAAAAATACATGGAGATATATATATATCTTCAACATGGTAGAACTGGGGGAAAAAGCCATACACTGGGCCATGAATTAAACATGGCCAATCTCATTTCCAGCTGAGTAGAGCTTGGCTTTCAGTGTTACAGCCTTCCATGTTCCCCTGGATTTCTAAAGTGTTTGCAGACGCTCAAATATTTCTCTTGTTTGATTGGAAGTCCCACGGCTGAGGCATTCTCCTGTCCAAAAAGCCTGTAGAAAAGATGGGCACTAGAGCCAGGCAAACTCTCAGGTTTCCCTGTTCCCCCCTCCTCCCTGCACTTCCACCCCTGCTCTCTCCCAGTTGCCCAGGGAACTGCTTGCCACATGGGTGTGGTCCAAGGCCACAGGGACCGGAAGCAGCCACTCCCACTCCCTCTGGATGCCAGGGCCCTTGCAGAGACAGGTTCACATGTGTAAGCCCAGCTCTTCATCTTCTGCCTATTTATTAGTTTTAACGGGCACCATGTGCAATCCATTGATTTTTGTGTAACATTTTTCTTTTCCTTCCTGGACCTTCACAAACTATTCCCACCATGGCAGGCAAACAAGCACAGCTGGGGAACACACCCCGTAATAAGAATCTGGTTCCTCTGAAGACTCTCTTTGGATCCACTTTTAGATAGGAGAAGAGGGTTCTGGGGGCGGGGGAGCAGGGGAAGTGGATTGTGCCTGGCCCAGCCTGAAGTGACATCATTCTAACTTATCAAAGGGAGCCAGGGCTATGATACTTTTATGGGAAACTGCTGTCGCTTCCGACTGAGTACACGCTATCTCCTTTAATTTCATGATTAGTGTCATTTCATCATTGGAAAGACCAAGCATTTTCCTGTACAGTGGCATAAAGCTAATATAAAATCAAGCATATGGTTCCTGAAAATATTCATACAATGTTTTTTTTTTAAAATTGACATAGTTCAATAGTTGGACAATAAATTTCCTTCCTAATGAGACGTTAAAAAGAAAGTGAACATTTGATGTTATGCCCAAGGAGAGTTAGTTATTGAAGATTTATAGGCAATCTGTGCAAATACTGTCATTTTTTCCAATGAGTTTTTAATTTTGGTTTGATAATGTCCAGGTGTCTATATTTGCCTGTGATACTACATGCATAAAACTAGAGCAAGAGACATATATTGTCTTTCTTCCTCCTTGAACTGTGCCTATCCCGTGGGCACATTCACGGCAGAGTCTTACTGAGTCTGTTCATACACAGCTGTGCTTACACTGCCATACGTACATGACGTTAAATAAAGACAGGCCTCTGGCTACCCACACCAGCAGATGGTGCAAGAAACAAAAATCTTTCTACAAGTTTTCCCCCAGAAAGATGGCGTCCACACAAGGGGCGCAGAAATCCTCTGCTGAGCCCGAGATACTTCCGCATTTGGAATGCTCACAGGCTTGAAGGTGGGCGTGGCCTGTAGGACTATCATGGGTCTTTCAGCAATAAGGGGCCTGGTGTTCACCTTCAACTAATGTTCAGATAAAACCCTGCTTGTGTGGGATCTTTTTGGAAGCCTGCCTGCACCAGGCCTTCTGTGTTATCTTAGATGCTACAGCGACCCTCTTCCGTATCCTTTGCCACCATTATGAGCATTTGAGTGGCTTTGTGTGTTGAGTCTTTGTGCAGTCCTGTTATCCTACCAGAAGCATCAAATGGAAGAACTTTGGAGTAAACTTCAAAGGTCTTGCTAATGATCAGTCATGTACGCAGTGCCCGGGGAGGAGCAAAGCCATCCATTAAGTTCAAGTCACCTGTTGCTATCCATATGGAGCCTCCATGTGGGAGAGGAGAGCAGGCATGGTCTTTCTCCCCTATTAGCTGCTCTCCCTCTCTTTCCAAAGCACAATGGGCCTTTTCTTCTCACATTAGGGGCACCCACAGCCACTCTTCTTCTGGTCTACTGGGGGTCTCCCAAAGAAACCAGAAAACATGAAAAGGGACAAGAATGCAATTTAGACAGAAAACTCAGATCTCCTACCAGATTCTCTCTTCAAGCTCCCTGTGTGTTATCAAATTCTATTAAGTGTCTCTGTTAAGATCAAGTGATAGAAACTATAATTACATATGTAAGGTATTCTCCAATCTGGAAAACTCTAAACCCATGATGGAGAGGGGCATTGGCTGTGGTAGTGATGGTCGTGGTGATGATGGTGGAGGCATTGATGATGTTGGTGGTGGTGTTCCTGTTGTTGGTAGTAGTAGTGGGGGGATGATGGTGGTGGTGATGGTGGCCCCAATGGTAGTACCCCAATATGTTATCATTTCTTAATTTTAGTTCCATATTCCTCTGATAAAGTACCTATGGCTTAATATAAAATTTTCTTCCATTGCCTGGTGTTGAACCTCCTTCTCTACATTTCTGGAGCCTCTCTGAGACATAAGCAGAATCCTGGGATTCTTCTGGAAACTCAAATCAGCCAGCATCCTGCCCTGTCCCCAAACAAGCAGAAGTCATGGAAGGATAACCCCTCCTGGCTTTCTTTCTTACTTGCTCCTCTCCCTGAAGGCTGAATGGGCATCCTGGAAGGGCAGAGCTGAGAGGGAGAATAGGAGAATGTGGCCAGAGGAAACCTGCTTTCCCTCCATCAATCCAGACTCAAACCACAAACCAGCTGGGCAGCTCTGGTAGAAACCTTGGCGCCATCTGCTGGCCATTCCGAGTATGGTATCCTGGAGGTAACGTGGTCCTGTGAGAGGGGGTGGCTGGAAGCCACACACCCTTAAGAGATCACCCCTCTGTGCAAGGTGCTGTGTGGACTCTGGGGGTGGATGGTGGACAAGACGAGGTCCCTGCTTTACAGGCTGTCTTGAAAATCAGGGCACATACCGACTGGGGTCTCCTGGGGGAAAAGTTGGAAATGGGGATCACACTTGAGAAGGGCCTTGAACGACAGGCCAATAACGTGGGACATCAGCCTGCCTATGTACCCCAGAGTGTGCTCAGTGGAGGGCTAAGGGTATGCAAAACCCCAAGAGAAACATGGTACGTTTTCCCAAGAATTTATTCCAAAGACTTGGAAGGAAAAACTGTAACAGTTTTGAAGATATTTTAAATTAAAACAAACGCATATGTATCATCCAGTAGAATGCAAAAGTTTTACAATTTTTAAAGACAACCAGCAATCCTCAAAGACGTTTTCCACCTGCCACAGATGTCTGCTGCCCCCTGGAGGTCAGGGTTTCTAAGTGGTAGAGGCTGAGATCCACTGCACAACAAACCTTGGAAGGGATGGCGGGCGGGGAATTCGGATCAGAAAGGACCACTTCAGGCCTGGATTGGGGCTAGGGAAGAAGAGGAAGCGATTTTCGGCACCGTGTCAGCTGTGCCGTGACGGGCACTGACATCCGAGGGCTCCTGCTCTGGTAGGCTGCTGTCAGAGGCTGGAAGTCGCCTGTGCTGGAAGTTCAAGGTGAAAGGCACCTACCAGCCGGAGAAAAGTTGGCCTCCGTGTCACCACTCTCCACCACCATTACAACAAGGTCATTGGCAGGAACAGCAGGCTTTGCTTGCATCAAGGGTGATTGCAAACATATGCCGCCTCCAGGAAATAGTGGCAAACGCCCGTGCTTTCATCCAACCGCTCTCCAGTCACTCCTGGTTTCCCCACTCGTGGTATAACACGGCCAGAGGAAGCCTCCCCACCCCATTTCTGCACAAAAGAAGAAAGGATTTGTGATGCCACACGTCAGCCGAAAGAGCTTAGGTCAGTAGGGGGATGATTGGTTGGAATTTGACCTCTTTTATCCCCCAAACATTCATGATCTAAGGTGTCTTTAAGAATACACACTCTGGAAAGCCTTGACCCTGGTCACCGGGTTCCCACACACTGGCTCTCTTTACTCAGCTTCTTTTGGAAATATGCATATTTTCCTCCATGGAAATTTCTTCCCTATCGCCCACCCCCACTTGTCAACCAAAGAGCAGAGCATTATTACGGTACAATTATTTTCTCAGGATGACTTGGCCAGGAGCTGTCCTAGCTATCTGTGCTAAGTATGCCCTTGGCTTTGATCAGATGTGAAGTCCACTGGGTGTTTTTTAGGTGTAGTAGAAGGAAACGGACACAGGATTCTTCCAGCGAAGAGGTATGGCCTTGCCAGACATTTGTTTTGTTCGCTGAATTATGTAAGAGAGGGCAGTGAGGCTGGAGGCTGGAGCCAAGTCCCTGGAGGAGCTAAAGAGTTGGTGGAGGGAAAAAGAGAAGTCCGCACTAGTGAAGCCCCTGAAACCTTATGGAGGATTTTTTAAAAGGCTGCCTGTGTGCTGAGCAACGCTCCTGCTGCCCGCACCTCTGCAAACCTGCGGTGAAACCTACATCATTTGTGAATGATTTGGGAGCTGGATATGCATTGTGTTGGGGATATGAGCCATCTGAGAGTGGGCAGGGATGAGGGCAGAAGCTGGAAGGAAGCCCATCTGTTTTTCCCTTCACATATGCATCCCGGTGATTTAATTCTCGAGTGACATTCTTCCGTTTGCAATAGAAGACACCCACGTGATCTGAAGCCCTGTAAAGACATGGCAGCGGGGCATCATGGAGAAAAAAGGGAAGGCTTTCATGTTAGAAAGCCAGAGGGTCACAGCAATGGCACTGCTAGGAATTTCCCCAAGGGATACAGGAGTGCTGATGCATAGGGCACTTGTACCCCAATGTTTATAGCAGCACTTTCAACAAGAGCCGACTTATGGAAAGAGCCTTAATGCCCATCAGCTGATGAATGGATAAAGAAATTGTGGTTTCTATACACGATGGAATACTACTTGGCAAAGAGAAAGAATGAAATATGGCCTTTTGTAGCAACGTGGATGGAACTGGAGAGTGTTATGCTAAGTGAAATAAGTCAGGCAGAGAAAGACAGATACCATATGGTTTCACTCCTATGTGGGTCCTGAGAAACTTAACAGAAGACCATGGGGGAGGGAAAGGAAAAAAAAAAGTTAGAGAGGGAGAGAGCCAAACCATAAGAGACTCTTAAAAATTGAGAATAAACTGAGGGTTGGTGGGGGTGGGAGAGAAGAGAAAGTGGGTGATATGGCATTGAGGAGGGCATCTGTTGGGCTGAGCACTGGATGTTGTATGGAAACCAATTTGACAGTAAATTTCATATTAAAAAAAAAAAAGAAAGAAAGAAAGAAAGCCGGGGGTTCAGGGCCCCTGGGTGGCTCAGTCGGCTAACCGTCCAATTCTTGATTTCACCTCAGGTCATGATCATGGGATCGAGCCCCGCATTGGGATTCTCTCTCTCCTTCTCTCTCTCCCCCTCCCCCACTCTTCACATGCACTTTCTCTCTAAAAATAAACTTTTTTTTTTTTAAAGCCTGAGGTTCAATTCTCAGCTCTTCCCTTACCCTCTGTGTGACCAGGACATGTCCTGGAGCCTCTTTAGGAGTCAGAATCTGCCTTTATAAAATGGGACTTACAATAGCAGCCATCTGAGAGGATTGTTGTGGGGTTTAAATGAGATAATACAGGGGCGCCTGGGTGGCGCAGTCGGTTAAGCGTCCGACTTCAGCCAGGTCACGATCTCACAGTCCGTGAGTTCGAGCCCCGCGTCAGGCTCTGGGCTGATGGCTCAGAGTCTGGAGCCTGTTTCCGATTCTGTGTCTCCCTCTCTCTCTGCCCCTCCCCCATTCATGCTCTGTCTCTCTCTGTCCCAAAAATAAATAAACGTTGAAAAAAAAAAAGATTATTTTATAAATAAATAAATAAATAAATAAATAAATAAATGAGATAATACATGGAAAGCAGAAGAATCCAAGATCCTTATTATTTCTTGGCTCTGAGACACACCTGGCCTCCCTACCAAATCTGCACACAACCCTCCATACACACATACCACGGGCAACCTTGGATTTTTTTTTAATTACAAAGGTAATACATGAATATGTGCTTCTTATTAAAAAAAATAATAAGCTCCATAAACGAGCCTGTGGTCTCCTTTGCCAACCATCCTATGGAATAGGGTGCTATCCAAATATCCACGTGGCCTCCCACATTTCCCAGCATCCCTCGCAGTTAGGTTGGGGTCATGTGACTATTTCTGGCCAAAGGACTGTGAGCAGAAGTAAGCCACACTCTCCTCCATCTCACAAGTCTGGAGACCGCACGTTTTGAATAGCAAAGCTACAGCATGAACGAGGGTGTCCTGTCTGTCCTTTTTATTACCTAAGGCACTGGATCGTCTCACCAAGTGATTCTCAAACTTGAATATGCATCAGAATCACCTGGAGGGCTTGTTAAAACATAGAGTGCTGGTCCCCATCCTCGGAGTTTCTGATCCAGAGGTGGAGGGGAGAACCCAGGAATTTGCATTTCTAACAAGGTGTCAGGTGGTTCTAAGGCTGCTGGTCCAAGACAGTGGGAGCCACTGGTCTGATCTATCCTGTTCTGATACATGCCCTCAGTCCCACCTGACCTCCTACAAACATCAGAGTTGAAAACTGTTATTAATGTGTGTCTCTTCCCCATCCCTTTTTTTATGCACTCACACCCATAGGTCTATATAAAAAAAATGTAGAGTTTCCCTTAGTTTCACATGAATGCCATCATATTAAATATATTATCTAGTATCCCATCTCTTTTATTCAACAATATGTCTTGGGACTCATCCACGTTAACTCATACACAGCTAGCTCATTCTTTTTAGCTGCCACATGGCGTTGCACCGTATAGATATACTATGCTTTCTTTTCCCGTCCCTGTCAGTGGATATTTCGGTGGTTTCCAACTTCTTCCGATTCAGACAACAATGCAACGAACTTTTCCACATATTTCCTTGCGTATATGTAGTATTATTTTTATCAAGGTTATGCACATTTAAAATCGTCGTAGCTGCTGTCGGCCATTCTTATTTTCTAGGCCCGTGCTAGAACTCATGACAATGAAGAAAATAAATCTTTTTAAAGTAAATTTTGCCTCTTTGCACTTTGAGGAGCCCTGATAATATACTGTGACATTTTTCAAAGTATGTTTCATGGGGGAGAAAAAGAGTCCTGTGCTCCAGAGTGAGTAATTCAAAGTTAAACAATGTAAAACAGCTGTATGTACCACAGGCCTTCTCAGAGTTTTTAATACATAAAAGTGTACCTGCAACTCTTCTCAAACCTACTTGCCATGGATACCATTCGTCTCTGGGAAACTCTGAAACTAAGGTTACTCAGCAACCACTTGAAGAAAGAGTATTATAATAAAAGAGCCTGAGCTTGGGAAGCAAACTTGGGCATGAGGCTTATTAGCTGTATGACCTTGGACACGTTATCTAGCTTCCCTAAACCTCAGTTTATTTGTGTATGAATAGGAATAAACCCTACAGAATTGTTGTGATTAAATGAGAAAACAAATATGAAACCACTTGGCATAAAATAAATGTCATTAAATCCTTCCCCTACAACCTAAGGCTAGACGTGGGCCTAAGAGGCTGGTGTCGACTTCTTCAGCTAAAAGGATATAAAATATTTCCTATCGGAACCTGGCATTGCCCCTGTGTCTAGAACATTTTGTTTCTTCCGTGTGCCCCCACCGACCAGAAGACAATATATCATTGTGGGTTTTTGTTTTTTTTTTTTTGGCAGGGGGGCTCTGCAATCAAATTAGGTACAAACCCCAGCTTACAGGCTGTGTGACATTGTGCAAGTTACTTAACCTCTCTGGGTCAGTTCCCTCATCTTTAGAAGGTGACGCTAACAGCACCTACATCACAGGATTACTGAGGCTGAACTGAGATAATCCATGTAAAACTCTATGATTAGCCCAGTAACAGTAAGTGGATTATTAGTTATTAGGATTCTGGTCCTGTCCAGTCCAGCTGCTTAACCTGTCTGGCTCCTGATTGCCATCTCCCTGTTCCATCTCAACCTTTGGTTTCTAAGTCTTTTCTGCATCTGGACTTTCCATAACCATCTCCCAGTGCCCCCTTCAACCCTGCCCCACTCTTTTGCCCCTGAGTTTCTACCCTGCAGGTCCTGGCCCAACAGGACACATCTTTCCCGGAAGCCCTGATGCAGGGGAACAGACAGCCCGCACAGCAGGCAGAGCTTTGCCTACAACATGACAGTGCCTTCATCTGCAAAGCCGGGTAACAGAGACAACAGGGCAGCAAAATGATCCCTCTCAGCTTGTCCAAGGCCTGAGCCTGCCACCTGACTCACGTACCACCATAAAAGACCCAAAAGACCAAAAGAAAGACCGTCTGATGAAAACAATGATCTACTAATGAGGAAATTAGCATCTGAATGAGTGGCTTTTTGCATACCTCGAGTTCATAGCCTCCACCCTGCAGTGCTTGGTCCTAAGGGAAAGGCCTCAAGCCCTCCCAGATCCCACAGCGGGGGTGTACCATCTATTTATCTGAGCGGGGGTGGCTGGGTGGGTGGTGGCAGGGGGAGGCTGGGAATCTTCATCGAAATCTAAATTTTCCTTTTCAACTGGCATAAGAAAGACACGCAGAAAGAGAAGCGGGTGTCAGGCTCCATCCTCCTTGGTCCTTTCCCTGTCACACTCCTGGGAGAGCCAAGGACTTGCCGCTGATGACATCCAGGGCTGAGGTGAGGCACCTGTGGGGCTGCAGGCAGCCCCGGGCACGAGGGAGGGACTCGCTGTGTTGTTTATTAATTCGGGGACAGATCTGTGCTCCCGGAAGATGCTCACAGAAGACCATCTGTGAACCAATTCACTCTGTTTAGCATTTACCAAGTGCCCAATATGAGCTAAGCCCAAAATGACAAGATCCAGGCCTCTCACTGCAGGGACTAATGGTCACAAGGGAAGCCAGCAGGGAGGACTCGGGGGGTTGGGGCCACAGCAGGTACAGTTGGAGGGTGGGACAGCATGCTGGCCACCCTCTTTGGGCCACTGGCAGCTTTGATGCTCCGCGGCTACTTTGCAAACATTTGCCCAGGAAGGGCTATGGTATCAGTTGCTAATGTTCAGCATGCAGTGGTATCCCACAACACGATTGCCAATTCCACGTATCGTGTGTGGTGACCTCATTGGGAAAGGTGATAACAGGGCTCCTATCCTGCCATTTTGAGCACCTGCTAAAGTTCAGCATAAGAAAAGGTCAGGAAGTGCCTAAGAGAGGGCCAAGTCTTTGCAGGGGAGCCCAAGAAGAACATGTAACGGCTGTAAATTTGCTCCACAACACGCAGATGACAAAAAGAAAAAGGCCATATTACGTTCTTCAAGGAAAAAAAAATCAAATTAAATTAGATCTGGCTCTGAGCCTATGTGACTAGAAACTCCATCTCAATCACGTTTTGAAAGCAGAGGTTTATGAGGGTCACATGACATCCCGGGGGTTATGGGGTGGCCAGAAAAGGTGGGTAAGGTAGTGTGCCAGGGTCGCCGAATCACCGTTGATCCTTCTGCTGAGCGATGTTCCCAGCCCTGCTGCCTGCGTGAGCACGAAGGTTCTCCACAGCACCCACTCCACCGAGTGAGGGGTCAGCTAAAGGCCCCCTCTCCCTCCGCACCCCACATCTCAGCTTTAGTAGTACCTCTAGATCAGCCCACAGCCATCCCCACACCTGGCTGCAGCAGGCCAGTGGGACCCAGGACCAGAGCATTTGTGAGCCATACCCCACACATACACAAATCCACTCCCTTCCCTGTCCTGGACGAGCCCAAATGCACCCTCTGGCCTGAGCTGCCTCTGCAACCTCCCTCAGCTTCTCCAAGGACCTACATACCCAAACAAAACCACGATGGGTCAGGGATCTCCCTCCCATGCGTCTGGCAGGTGCCATTTTGACTCTGAAACACCAAAGCAATTTAGTTGGGAAAGCCCTGCCTGGGAACGGCTTGGTGCCTGCTCAGGACGGGAAGAAAATACCGCTCTTCTTATGAGCCTCAAGGACAGCCTTCGAATGAGTGTCTGGATAAACCTCCTGTCCCGCAGGCCCCCGCAGAGCAATGCACTGTCATGTACATGTTATACAGCCCATACACAGCCGCTTAGCTCCCACTGCTCCAGTCCTGATTTTGTATTGCAATTAATAAAGTTCTCAAAGACTTTCAAAGACCCAGTCTGTCCCCAGTTTCCGTGATGGCACAGAGCTGCAGAAAGGACAATGACCTTAGAAAAGTGTTATTTCAAGCATGATGGGAACATAGAGAACATCTGTGTTTCCCCTATTTGTAAATTCTTATTTACCTTTTTCTCCTGCTTAAAAACAAAATATTTGCATATTATGTATTGTTCAAGGGGCAGCTGGGTGACTCAGACCATTAAGCATCTGACTCTTTGTTTCAGCTCAGGTCATGATCTCAGGTTTGTGAGATCAAGCCCCACATCGGGTTCTAGGCTGGCAGCCTGGAGCCTGCTTCGGATTCTCTCTCTCCCTCTCTCTCTGCCCCTCCCCAGCTCTCTCTCTCAAATAAATAAACTTTAGGGGAAAAGATATTCAAAATATTTCAGAAATATTTGGTCTAAGAAACAAAAATCCTCCCCCCCCCCCAAAAAAAGCAAAAATCATCTACAAGCTCACCCATCGGAGTTAAATATCAACAATGGTTCGGCACATAGTCCTCCAGATATTTTTTCCCAATGAGCATATTTTAATTACTTTTTTATTTATTTTATTTACTTTATTTTTTTAAGAAACAAAGCCTTTTTTTAAAATTTTAATGTTTATTTATTTTTGAGAGAGAGAGAGACAGAGCATGAGCAGAGAAGGGGCAGAGAGAGAGGGACACACAGAATCCGAAGCAGGATCCAGGCTCTGAGCTGTCGGCAGAAAGCCTGACACGGGGCTCAAACCCATGAACCGTGAGATCATGACCTGAACCGAAATCGGATGTTTGACCAACTGAACCACCCAGGCACCCCCACTTTTTTAAAAAATAAGATCGTACTATATGTGAAATATTTTTTCAACCAACAGATCTTGGACCTGCCAAAAACCGAGATCTACCTGCCTCAGTCTTTCTAAGAGCTGTGTGGTATTTTACTGTACGCACCATAATTTACGTAACCTGTCCCCTGCAGGCTGACATTTTATCTACCCACATTACAAGTGAGTCCCAGAGGGCCTAAGGTGCTTGGGCTGGGTCACATGGATAATTAGAGATAGACCCTAGACTAAAGCCTCCGCTTTTGTCAAACCAGAGACAGCCCCCTAAGTTTCTATTTTTTATGTATTTCATTTCCCAACGGCAGGAGCAGGGTCTATACGGGAGAAGGACTTTGGGTCAGCTTTTGTGCCAGTGATTCCAGAGAAGAATTCAGGACAACTGGCTGTCACAGCTAACAGAATGCCATTCAGGTCCTTTCATTAAAGAATGAGTTAGACACATGCCATCCTACTGAATTAGTAAGAACATAGAGACAAAGAACATAAAAGAACCTGGGTGGAGGAGGACTGGTGTCTGGTCCTTAAATCAATTTTTGATAATGAGTGTCATATATTTAAATGTTCACACATAATCATCACATTAGCATTAACTATACCATCAAAGACAATCTGATTACATAATATGCTTCTTCATGTATCACCACAATGAACTTGTTAATACATGTAATTATAAATGGAGAATAGAAGCCTCTGGAAGGCTGGGTGTGATTTCCTGCTGTTTCCCATCAACTTGAATGAAACAAAGCTAATGATTGTCCTGGCACCATGATGCCAGGACACACTGCCTGGCCATTTCTCCCAGGCATCACAGCAGACCTGCTGTTGATGCTTTTCAAGGTGTTTGTGGGCTCTGTGTATCATCCTCTGGTGGCCAGAGGCTCGTGCTTAACCTTTACCAGCTTCAATGGGAGAGGCGTGGGGCGGAGGTATTGGGAAGTTGCTGGGGTGGTGCCCAGATCAAAGGGGACTAAACCAGCAAAATTCGAAAAAGCAGAAGTAACGCTGGTCCTAGAGGAGCAGCTCAAACACTGCCCCACTGTCCACACATTGGCTACACACTGTGGATACTGGGGCTCCAACACCTTTGCTACAGATGCCTCGCTCACCCTGCTGAGGCTCCAACACCCTATGTTGGCCACTGTCCTCATCCTACTCGTGCTCAGATTTACCCATGTTCACACTCCTCCATGCTACATGAGTTCCCATACTCCACGACATGCTCTGACACCCCTCACTAGGCCACCCCCACGTGGACACCAATGCCCTCCTCACTGTATGCAGGCCCCACACCTGCTCCAGGTACTGAAAATCCAACCACCCTCTGCAGATGCCTCCCTTGCCTGGCTCCACCTAAGAACTGCTGGACCAGATTGTTGGGGATATATAAAAATGGTTTGTATAAGACTGAAAGCTGAAGGCATTTATCTTCATAGATACCAGGTCTCTCGGAGCCAGCTGATGCCTCCAAGGGAGACCCAATAAAAATGGATAAATAAAAATGGATAAATAAAAAATCGGATAAAAATGAAGAAATCTCTGACATTCAGTCTTGAAAACAACCATATGCCTTATGGTAAGAGCAGTGTTGCATTATGGGAAGTGATCAGGCTCTGGGCTTAGATCCCCTTCTACCATTTACGACCTGAGCAACCACTGAGCAGGTCATTGATATCTCTGGGTCTCCATTTTTTCATCAGGTTTGTTTGGTGGTAACTGTTTTAAGCCTCTTGTACATGGGAGACACTAATAAATGGTATCAATTATTATTATTGCTGGATAAGAGTGGGGTACACAAGCTGTTCCATTTATTTCTTTTTCTATCCATGTCTAGTCCAGTTGAAAAAATGCAAACAAAATTGTCTAGAATATTTTCTGTATTTATCAAGTTTCCCTTTAAAGATCCATCCAAAACATCACCTTATTTTAGCAAGATGGATGAAAATTCCAACTACCAGTTTTTAAGACTGTTTTCTATCTGGAGTTTCCACTGAGCCAATGCATCAAAGGTTCTCTCTCCTCCACTCGGTGACTAGGGGCAGTCACTGGCCCCCAGACTACCCGCAACCTACTTGAGATGCATCCGTGAGCCATTCATGTTTCAGATCCACACCAGAGAAAACCCTTCAGCAGCTCACTGGCTGGGTATCCTTTGGTAGATCTGCAACACCTCCCTCTCTCCTTTCAGATGGGAAACTGAAATCCAGTGCTGAAAGTCTTTATACTCGCTTTAACCCTGAGAAAAAGCAGGGGAACTCCTCAAAGAGACTTTCTCAACCAAGCCATCATTGGGATGTGGACCTTTGTGTCTTCCCTGAAATGGCTTTCAAGATCACTGTTTGACCTTTGATATTGGTGTGGCTATCACTCCAAGACTAGGAGAACACCAGTTTGGTTTTCTCATGGTAGGCACACACAGAAGAGCTGGTTTTGGGGTGCTTCCCCCATGATATAGGGAATGGGAACAGAGAACTCATGATCATGGGAAAGGGAGAACAAGTCTTTAATTTCACCCCAAGTTTTGTTTCTCCCACCACTTCTTAGGTCAGCTCCTTGGGTAGACCAGCTGCCTGAGTTTCCTGCCTGAGCTCTGCAAAGCTTCTGGTGCATATATCCAGCCTGATGGGGAGAGAGAGCCCCCTATCAGCAGAAGGGCTAACTCAATACACGCTACTTTAATCAGAATTACAACTCTAGTTAGAATGATTTTTAAGAATGAAGGCAAGACATCCACAAGACTCTTTCTTCAAGTGAAATCTGTTGTATAAGCCTAATACACAAAACGGGTGAAAGAAAAGCTTGTCCAGTATTGGCCAGGTCAGTAGAAAGTATCCAGATGAACACGTACACACAGAAAATGAGATATAAAGCTAGTCATATTCTTGGGGACTCCTGAAATTTGAAAACCACCAACAAGAGGATGGAATGTGGGTTTTGATTCTGAGACACCTCAGTTTGAACACCAAACCTACTTATTTCCTAGCTCTGTGTCTATAGGTAAGTGATTTCACTTCTCTTAAGCAAGGCTCCTAGTCTGTACAATGGAGACACTAACACTGATCTTACTTTTTTCTGAGGAGCTCTCATAAGGACGATCACAAAGTACATGAAAAGCATCTTGCACACTGCTGGTGCATGGTGAACAGCATTGTGAGCATCTCAAGTGCTTGGATGTTTTCTCCACTTTTCTAACTCACTTAGCTCCCATCCAACAGTTGAAAACGTGGTTGCTGAATAAACGCTTGTTGTTTTCATTGCCTTTTCTCCATTAAAAATGTGTCCATGTAAAAGTAGGCCTCCACAGCCCTAAATCCTGAGCTATCATTATTCTGAAAGAGCACAGTGGGACACAGATCATATTGAGAAGCATTAGGCTAAACAGAGCTTTTAATTGCAAATGGCAGATAAATGAAGATGGGTCCCTCTATGTGTGTGCACACGAAAATTGACAGTCCAGATGGCGATAGGAAATTGAAAGTGCTACCTGCAATGCTTGATATGAATTACAAACTGATCTTCTATAATAGCCCAAATATCTCTAAAGACGTTTAATGTAACCATTCAGTAGCACACCCTTTTTAAAAAATAAATTTGCTTTACTGAATGTGTAAATGGATTAATTGATAGAGGGTCACAGAAGCCTTTGCCACAGTGTTGATAATCTTGTTAATAAAACATCATGAAATTTTTCTAGGAAAAAAAAAATCCTTTTTCTGATTTCAACCTTAACCGGAAGGGAAAATGTTCTTTGCAATGACAGCAAATTTAAGAAAAGAAGGAGAAAAGCATCAATAAATATAAAAAGGAGGCATTTATTAATCAGAAAACAAGAGGAAAGAGATCACAGTAAAATAAACAAATGTCCAGATAATGTGATCAAGAAAAAAAAGAGAAAACAGTTCCTAAGAATCAGAAATAAGTGGAGGGATATAAACAAAGATATGGAAGTTATTTTATTGTTTTTAATCTGAGAGAGAGAGAGAGAGAGCGAGCAAGTGAGAGAGAATCCCAAGCAGGCTCCACACTCAGCATGGAGCCTGACACAGGGCTCGATCCCATGACCCTGGGATCACGACTGGAGCCAAAATCAAGAGTCGGACACAACAGACTGAGCCACCCAAGCGCCCTGGAAGTTGTTTTCAATCATGGAGAAGTAACAGGTATATTCTGTGATGATAAATTTGAAAATTGATAAAATGGTTTTCTAGAAAAATATAAACTGTCCAAATTTTCTTAAATAAATAGAAAATCTGAGCAGACTAGCAACTCTGCAAAAAACTGCGAGTAGGAGAGAATTGGAAAAGTAGTTTACAAGGCCCCTGAGCCCAAATGGTTTTATAGCCTATTTCATTTAACATTCAAGAAACTATCATTTCCATATATAAATAGTTCCATAAGTCTGAAATAGATCCTAAGTTTCCCAATTCAATTCATTAAGCTTAGCATAACCTTGACACAGTACCATGAAAAGAAAAAACAAGAGACAACATTATGAATATAGATAAAATTTAAATTGCAAATCAATAAGCAAATAAGCAAAATTTCAAGTAATAGTAACACCATAACCAATTATGATTTGGAATATAAGGCTTGCTCAATAGCAGGAAAGCTATTGATGTAATTTATCATATCGATGGATCATAAAAGACATAGCACAGGGACAGCCCAGATTTAGAAGTCAAACAGAAGACCTTGAAGCTAGAGCCCCTGGGTTGGAAACATGGCTTTTCCTCTGATGCTGACTTTTATCAAGCAATTAAACTTCTCTTGGGCGCCTGGGTGGCTCAGTCGGTTAAGCATTGGACTTCAGCTCAGGTCACGATCTCGTGGTCCGTGAGCTCGAGCCCCGCGTCGGGCTCTGGGCTGATGGCTCAGAGCCTGGAGCCTGCTTCCGATTCTGTGTCTCCCTCTCTCTCTGCCCCTCCCCCGTTCATGCTCTGTCTCTCTCTGTCTCAAAAATAAATTAAAAAGCGTTAAAAAAAATCAAACTTCTCTGTACCTTGGTTCTCTCACTGAAAAATGGAGATACTGACATTATCTATTTTATGGGGTGTTGTGGGGATTGAAAAATTCACATTTATAAAGTTGTTTACACCAATGCATGGTGTTTAGGAAGCCCTACACACATACTTGCTAAGTAAAATAGACCTAATCATCATCTCTATAAATGCCGATGGCAGTTTATCATTCCCTGTTAGAAACTTTCAGTAAACTGAATAGAATATTTCCTTAACACCATAAAGAATATCTATCCCAGACTAATGACTAGCACCACTCCATCCTGGCAATAAAGGGACACCCATGAAAATCAGGAGCAAGATCCTGATGGCCACCATCACCCCTTTGACCTCTGCCAGATGAGTCCCCAAGGCAGCCCAACTACAGGGAGAAAGAAATTATTCTCTAAGTAGACAACACTATTTTGTTTGCAATCAGATTTGTCTTCAACATTTTCCTGATCTTCAGCTAATAATGAAATAATCCAAGTTATTCAATTATTTCCTCTCATGCCAAGCCCTGACATAGAATACTCAGAGGTCCCACATAAACATTCTGGTGAGAAGCAAAGTGTCAAATGGTCCCGAGGGATGGTGCCCACAGAGACCAGCAGCTCCTGGTTGAGATGCTGAGAGCCTTGTGGGGAAAGCAAGCCCTGGTTAGAAAATTTGACACTGGAAGGAGATTTCTTGGCTTGGTCCAAGGTCATGCTTCCTTGACCTTCCTTCAGTTCCCTTGTTTTAAATTTAAAAAATGTTTTAATGTTTATTTATTTTTGAGAGACACAGACAGAGAAGGAGCAGGGGAAAGGCAGAGAGAGAGGAAGACACAGAATCCGAAGCAGGCTCCAGGCTCTGAGCTCTCAGCACAGAGCCCGATGCAGGGCTTGAACCCATGAACCGTGAGATCATGACCTGAGCTGAAGTCAGATGCTCAACCAACTGAGCCACCCAGGCACCTGATTCCCCCATATATGAGGATAGTGTGACCCAACCAACTTTTGATATGGACAATATGTCCATACACTAAAGATTAAAAATTTACTAAACAAATATTGAAACTCTGTAGTTAGTCTTGTTTTTCTCACAGAGCCATGGGTTAGCAGTGCTGAAGCTACTTTTTGTATACGCTAGGGCTGAGCAAATAAATAATGGGGGCCAGGTTTCTCACTGGTAGATAAAGGAGTTACAGAGACGGAAAAGGGAAAAGCTAGAATATACCCTGTAATGCTGGGTTGGAC
Source organism: Herpailurus yagouaroundi (assembly GCF_014898765.1). Classification (NCBI taxonomy): domain Eukaryota; kingdom Metazoa; phylum Chordata; class Mammalia; order Carnivora; family Felidae; genus Herpailurus; species Herpailurus yagouaroundi. Next base: position 55,337,015 of record NW_024412404.1, read on the forward strand.
CTGGTAGTATCAGTGTGAACAATGGGTCTTAACATATACAGACTATTCAACATGAAAATAGATGTGTGTGTGTGTGTGTGTGTGTGTGTGTGTGTGTGTGTGTGTACATACATCTATGTCTTAGCTATATTCACTACAAGGGCCTAGAAGCAATGTCATCCCAGTAGCAGTAAGCTATAAGCATCCAGATGTTGGTTTCTAAATACTCTGATCCATTAAAACGAAACAGAATTCTTTGGAGAAATTGCTGATTCCAGGGTGGAAATAGGAAAAGTGCAAAGATGAACCTAGAGCCTAGAACATTTTATGCCCAAAAGTAAGGAAGTGTTCAAAAACAATGACAACCCATCAAAAGGACTTGGAGGCCAACTTGAAGGTATCTAATGGCAAAATCTGGGACAAGTGCACATCAAAATATAGAATGATAGTAAAAGCTTATGACCTATTGACTATAATAAGAATCCACACTAATGTAAACAAGCAAACATATATTCATACTTACATGAATAAATAGATAAGTAAGAAGGAAAAGTTCTTCTTTACCGAGGAAAGTCAATGAATAAATGTAGAAGAAATGATAGGATTATAAAATCACCTGTCTGGCCAATTGATTAAGGCAAGAATACTCAATGGATAATCAAATCAGTAAGCAAAATTTTTATTTTGACATATGAACATGTATGTGGTTACTAAGTATCTTTCCATAATATGTTTATTAATTATAAATGGCAAAATAGCAACTTTGCAGTAGAGAAACCTACCAAGCAACTTACGTCAAACAATCAGCTTTAACATCATCAGCAATAGGTCAGATCAATAGCATGTGTCTCTTAATATGATGCACTGACAGATCACGACATCATTCCTGCCGAAAGCACACACTCTGAATCTAATCACGAGGCAACATCAGACAAACCCAAAGGAGGGGTCTTCTAAAAACTTGACTGCTCTAGAGTCTTCAAAAATATAATCCACAAAATATAAAACAAGTCTCAGAAACTGTTCCAGTTTGAAGGAAACTGATGAAATGTGACAACTGAGCACAACACACGATGCTGGGTTTTCTTCTGCTATAAATACACTTACACTGTGTCTTTATAATTGAGTTCATAGACAATCGTAGTCTGGGTCTGGTCTCATATTGGAAATAATGGATAATGGGTAATGGATTAACATTAATAACATGTAATAACATTAATAATTTCAGACATTGTACTATGACTATCTAAGAGAAGGTCCTTGTTTTTAGAAATTCATACAAAAGTAGACAGGGATAAAGTCTTAATCATGTCTGTAACCTATTCTCAACATTTCAGCAAAAAATTAATAATGTAGAAGTAGAGAGAGAGAGACAGAGGGGGATAAAGCAAATGTTAAAGGTTACCATGTGGAGCTCGGTGAAGAGTAATACCAATTCTTTGAACTACTCTTATAACATTATGAATGTCTGAAGTTGTGTCAACATTTTAAAATTTTAAAATAAAAAGGATGGTGTTGCAGTTTTAAAACATAGCCATGAATTCAGTGGTACTCTTCCCATTGAGAGGTAGGTCAGTGTCCCTTCCCCTTGGTTATGGGTGGACTTGTACCTACTTGTACCTTGGACTGTGACGGAAACACTACCATGTGACTCTAAGACCAGGTCATCAAAGATGACCATGAAGCTTTCGCCCTCATAACTGGAAAGTTTGCTCTTGGAGCCCAGAGCCACCCTGAGACCACCATGCTGGAGAGACCACATAGAAGCTTCCAGCTACCAAGATTGCCAGTTGAGCAGCCTCAGTCCAGTAACCAAACAGTTGAGTGAAGAATGTCTTAGAAGTGGATCCTCCAGCCCCACCTATTCCCACCCCCAATAATTTAATGTCACCCCCAACCATTTGAGTCCCAGCTGAGGTCCCTACTGACATGACAGAACAGAAAAGAGTACCCCTCTGTGCCTTCCAAATTCCCGACCCACAAAATCCATAAGCATAATAAAACTATTAGTGTTTCATGCTACTTGGTCTTGGATGGTTTGCTACACAGCCATAGGGACCCAGAACAAATAGCTAGTATTTCTACGGCACTGACTGTAGGCCAGCCAATGTGCTGAGCACTTCACCTGGATCGTCTCCCACACCCCTGTGCACACCCTGTGTGACAGACACTATATTCTTCCTGTCTTACAGATGAGGAGGTGGAGGCCCAAAGAGTTTTTATAACTTGCCCAAGGCTGGTTCATAAAACTAGGATGTTTTCACGGGAGTCCATATTGACACTGGAGCACCAGTTTGTCCCCATCAATGTATTCACTCCTTCAGTTCCCATTGATCCAACAAATAAACCACACGAGGGGCTGGAGACACTGCAGATATCGTTCATGCCTTCGTGGGACGTACAGTCCGGTAGAACAGACAGAAATCAAACACGCGACACCAGAGGAGATATCAAAGAGCAACATGATTAGTGCAGGGAATGAAAGGGACACGCATTCTGATTCAGCTGAGCAAGTCAGGATTATCAGGAGGCTAGAGTCCTTCTAGAGCAGAATTCTAGAGCAAAAATCTAGAGCAAGATTCCAGAAGCCCCTGCCTCACTCTCACGGGCTTGGGGCTCCCTGTTTATGTTTCAGACAAGCTAGGATACAGACAAGTCTCTGCCTGGGCTGGCTTTAACCACCTGGGCACAGGGCAGACCAATATGTGTGGCTGTTTCCCCAAGAACTCCCTCCCCCCACCCCACCAAGGGGAAGTGAATTGTGATGAAATGTGGCCACTGTTCCCTCCAGTTCAATCAACAGAAAAAGACGGGTTTTGAGTATGCCACCATCATCAAAAACAAGTATATCTGAGAGGGCCTAGGAATCTGTGTTCTTCCCAGCTGGTCAGGAGTTCTGAGCTCTCACGGACAGGACAGGTGCCCCATCACACCCGCTAGAGCCCAGAGCTGCAGGAATCCAGCCTGAGGCCAGGTGCCAGACCCCCATAATGTCTCCTTCCTACCCTCACTGCCCTTCCCAGCTCTCCCAGCCGGGGAACCCGTGGGAGGCTAGCATTCCAAGCTGGGGGCGGTGGGAGGGGGGTGCTGCCACCTTGCAGAGCCCAAGAGCCACTTTCCTTCCACAGCTTTGGCCTGACATCTGGTGGAGGAAGGAGACTTGGCACATTTGGTCATTTAGGAGGGTAGCTGGAGCCCCAGGCAGACATCGCAAGGGCCTTTCCTTGTACTGAAAGGAAGATTCTGGAGAATCAGAGGCAGGGAATTTCCCTTGGACCAGTAAAGCCCACCATGTCTTGGGGCAGGTGCTTCCCCTACATTAACGCACCAAATCTTTCTAACGCAGCCATGAGGCAGGTGAGAGCTTTCTCAGATGAGGAAACAGCCCCTAAGAAAGGGTCAGTGGTAAGAGGTGGGGACCTCCGCCTGAGACAGAGGTTGAGGCCACTTCCCATCGTGGTCGTTCTCAAAGTGCCATCTAGTCCCCCAGAAAGCTCACTTGGGTAGTTTCTCCAACTTAACATGGCCAAACCAGAACTCTTGATCTCCACAGCACATCTGCCGTCCCGTCCTCTTCCCACATTCATCTTCCCCATGGTGCCATCATCTGCCGGTTGTCCAGACCAAAACCAGGGGACCCGTCCTCATATCCTCTTTCCCTCCCATCTACCACATCCAATCCATTGGCAAGTCCCGGCAGAGATCATATCCGAGGCATGCCCTCTCCGCTGCCACCCCAGATCAAGCCTTCCTCACAGTCCACCTGGGCCTGTGCAGGAGCCCCTAACTCATCCACTCTCCTCCTCCTTTCCTAGGCCTCTCATGCCATTGCCCAAAGGGATCCTTTTAATTTTTTTTCACATTTGTTTATTTTTGAGAGACAGAGTGTGAGCAGGGGAGGGCCAGAGAGAGAGGGAGACACAGAATCCGAAGCAGGCTCCAGGCTCCGAGCTGTCAGCACAGAGCCCAGCGCGGAGCTCGGACCCTCAAACTGTGACATCATGACCTGAGCTGAAGTCGGACGCTTAACCGACTGAGCCACCCAGGCACCCCATAAAGGGATCCTTTTAAATAGAAAATCAGATTGCGGTGCCTGGGTGGCTCAGTCGGTTAAGCATCAATACTGGTTCATCAATACTCATTTCCATAATTTATCATTCCGTTACAATAACCCAGGCTGTTCCCTCTTGTAGTGCCTACAAATGAAGCAGCTGGCAACTGTGACACTAAGAGAATATGATGCCCCAAACAGGGAATGGCAAGGGTGAGACTAGGCCTGGCCCCCCACAAGCAGAGAGAAGGCTTGGGACTGGGGGCTCCCTCAATTTGATTGGCTTTCTCCCAGCTGAAGGAAAATGAGATGTGGGCGGAGCTTAGCAGACTACAGAGGAGCATGGGCCCCAGCGTCCTGGACTTCCTGCCCTTTGGTGGGTGGGACACCTTATCAAAAAGGTACAAAGTCACAGCCTTGATGGCAAAGCAAACCCCCCAATGCTCTCGGTCTGCTTGTGGGCTCTGGGGAACCTGGCTCTGCTGAGCCCACTGGCTCTGTCTGCCTGTGTGAGTACGGACGAGGACACACCACAAATGATTTCAGTTCCGAGAACACAGAGGGAGCTGGAGAGGGTTCTCAGACTTCAGCCTCTGCAGAGACATGGATATATAATGACCCTTTCATTGATTGAGGGGCAGATGGCAAGGGCAAGTATCGATCCTAAAACTCTGGACAGGAAGACGAATCGTAGCAGTGAGAGAAGAAATGTCTACATTTGAGAAAATTGAGAATATGCCAGAGACTAGTGTTAGCCCAAGGCCTGTGTCCATAAGAAAAAATAGAGCAGATAATGCGGAATCTTGGAAGGAACCATATCTATTCATCAAGCATTTATGGGATGCCGGCTCTGGGCTGGCTTTCAGAGTGCCTGGAAAGAGATGATGCCTCCCTCTCTGGAGCCCCCTGTTGGACATTTCTTATACTCTGAAATAGTGTAAAGTATTGTATCATCTGGGTGTGGGCTGGGGCGGGGGGGTGCTCCTCATGGTGAGGACTGTCATTTCTGTGCCCCTAGCAGAGAGCCCAGCACTACTCAATATTGGAGGTTGGTGGGGGGAGGTGCTTGAAGCTTTTCCCTGGAGAGAAGCTCATCCTAGGAAAATACCACTCTTTCTCACAAGGTGGCACTCAAGGCTCACACAGATTTGGATACAGCCCTTTGAGCACTGAATCCTCTTACAGATCATCTAAATCCTACCAGGTTTTTATTTGTTTTTAATATCTGAAGGGGAAGCTGATGTTCTTAATCAGCTTTCCTCTCCCCAACCCCATCAAAATCTTTTTTTTTTTTTCAAACCCAGACTCTTGTCTGTAAACAAGCCGTAAAATGGACTCCTGAGCGTTGTCTGGGCACCAGGCTGAGCTCACTTTCTATCTAGATGGCTGTAACATGTGGAGTTAGTTTGATTTGTTGATATCTAGGAAAGCAAACTTCTCCATTCCAAGCCAGAGGAGGCCAGGCTGGATACTGTTGCCTTGCTGGCCTTGAACTAGTGGATCTGATCCAAGCCCATTCCATGACTTTTATTGGAATTACTGCAGTTAAGAAATTCCTTTACAGCCGGCTTGCTAGTCATAAGGCTGTAAGCCTGAGCTTCTAGAAAAGCACAGAGGAAAAGAGCTCTGAGAAGTGGTAAGAGAGAAACAGATGAGTGGGGACCTCCAATGAGTCACAGGATCTATCATACCTAAGCCAGCCCTGGACTTTCCAATTCACTTCAACCAGCATTCCTTGCCTGCTTAAAGCCAATTTCACAGGGTTTCCTCTCCTTTGACACTGAAAGAGCTCCCACTAATACATTTGAAGAAAGTCCTGGTCACCTGATATGTTTTTGTTTTGTTTTGTTTTTTGAGAGAGAGAGAGCACAAGTGAGTGAGGGGCAGAGAGAGAGAGAGAATCCCATGAGGTGCAGAGAGAGTGCAGAGCCCGAAGCGGGGCTCAAACTCACGAACCGGAAGATCATGACCTGAGCTGAACTCAGATGCTTAACTGACTGAGCCACCCGCGTGCCCCACCTGCTATGGTTTTATAGACCAAAGGCAGAGGTAAGCGTTCAGTCTCCGAGGTCAGTTGCCTATATTTGAACCAGGAAGTTGAGGCAGCAACTTCAGGAAGTCCAGAGACAGCCTTGGAGCTGCCCAGCACCTGAAACCCAGACACCATGCTGGGTACGAGACATCTCTGGGCTTCAGAAGCATGGGGGAATAAGGCAACCTCTGAGTGCTAGCTCTGTGGTGATAAGTATGACTGTAATAGCTAATTTTTCAGATGAAAATAGGATTTCATAGCAATATCTGCACCCCCATTTGGGTTGCAACATTATTCATGGTAACCAAGAAATGGAGACAACCTAAGTGTCCATCAACAGACACATGGATAAAGAAAACGTGAGATTATGTATATCCATCAGCCATGAGAAAGGAGAAAATCCTGCCATTTGTGACAACATGGATGAATCTTGAGGACATTACGCTAAGTGACATAAATCAAAGACAGACAAATACTATGATCTCACTTAGATGTGGAATTTCCAAAAGCCTAACTCACAGAAACAGAGAATAGAACTGTGGTTACCAAGAAGGCTTGCGGGGGGGGGGGGGGGGCGGGGCGGGCGGGGACAGGCGGGACTGGAGAGAGACTGGAATGTTGGTCAAACAATACAAACTTCCAATTATAAGATGAATAAGTTCTAGGGACCTAGTATACAGCAAGGTGATCATAGTTAATGATTCTGCCTTATATACTTGAAAGTCGCCAAGAGAAAAGATCTTAAATATTCTCACCAAAAAAAAAATTATGTGATGAAGGTGCTAGCTAACATTATGATGCTCATCATTTTACAATACAGAAGTGTATCTAACCAACTATATGCATTAAACTTACCCAATATTATACGTCAATTATATCGCAGTCAAGCTTGGGGGAAAAACTAACCTTTCATGAGTAAATGTGTGCCAGACCCTACTCTAAGTGTTTTATGTGTATTAGTTCGTTCAATCTTTGCAATAGTTCTACATAGCAGGTACATTTGTCATTTTCACCAAGAGGTGAGGAAGCTGGGTCTTAAAGAAACTAAGACACTTGGCCAAGGTCACTCACAAGTTTAAAAAGAAAGGGGAGAGGGGGAGGGCTGGCTTGGAATCCAGGTAGTCGAGTGGAGGAGCCCAAGTGAACCTCCTCCGAGTTCAGACCTGGGGCCCAGGCTGAGGATGGCACTGAGCAGCTCCGGAGTCATCTGAACCAGCATCCCAGGCTCTCAAAGCCCATGACCAGGACTAGAGCTGGCCCTAAATTTGGTGGAGGTGACCCCGTGGGCGCAGACCCACGAGTGAAAGCAGAGTGCTGGTGTGGACCAACAAGTTCTCCTGGGATTAAGGCCCATGTCCAAACCCTGGATCTGTCCCTTCTCGGCTGGGCACTTAACCTCCCTGAGCGTCGGCCTCTTCTCTGTAAAATTGGGCGGACAAAAATACCCACTTTACAAGATCGCTGTAAGGATTCCAAGAGATCACGCAGATACAACATGTATCACTGTGCCCAATGCCCAGAGAGCTCACAAAAAGTTCAGTATTGTATTTATTTTATATGAGATAGGGAGAAAGTGATTAGGGGACTACAAAAATCCAAGAGGCTTTGGAATTTTGAAAATGAGACACAGCAGTGGAGAGTCTATAAATCCGCGGTTCTCAGTCGGGCCGCACATTAGAATCACTTAGGAGACTTTTTTTTTTTTTTTTAATCTCATCCCTGCACCCTGCACCCTGCCCCTAGACCAATTACATCAGAATCTATGGGGAGGGGGCCTAGACATTGATTTTTCTTTTAAAGCACACTGGGTAACTAGTGTTCAGCCAGGGTACAGAGCCACTGCTGGGGAGCACAAGCATTTGGTCCAGCAGAACCTGAATGAGGAGGCTCTCGCCAGCTTTCTTCTGGAAATAGGAGGGGGTGGCCTCTCCAATGGTAAAATCAAAGCTAGGGCCCCATTCTGACAGCTGAAATTTACACAAGGTTTGGACAGGTCTGTTCTCAACGTCGGTGTTGCAATTAGCAGCTCCTCCCGGCTTCGGTGACATGGTGACAGATGGATGAAATGAATACGCTGGGAGATTAAATAATGGGGAGATGTTATGCCAACAAAATTAACTTGTCCAGCCCTGTTCCTTAGCAACTGCACTATTATTTCAGGTTTCCTTTCGAAGCCTCTGGTTGTTCACACCACTCCCTTTCATTAAGATGCGAGGCACCGTTATTTATAACTTCAATGAAAAGAGAAAATCAAGGAATGAGGCAAAAGAAACTTCTAACCACTCTCCGAATGGCATCAGGCCGGCACTGTGCAAATAGGATCCAACTGGCAACTCGTAAATTGGGGTGCTTAGTTCATTTTCCTGCAGACATAGCATTCTGTGCCCCTCCAAGGCTTCACAGAGCGGTTCTGCCTTTTATGAAAACGCAGTGTGGCTTCCAATCCAATCAGGGGCTACCCGGATCGTCATTGTGTGGGAGTCAGGCACTGAATGCCGGAGTTCAGAACACAATGTCCTCAGAAGAAAATCACTTTTGTGTTTCAGGAACAGGCACAGAGTGGGTAACTGGCTGGTTGTCAGAAGGGGTGGGGGAACCCTCCTCTTTCTAAACTCTGCCCAGTTGAGTTACCAAAGACCATCCTGTTCTCAGATGGAGTCTCTCCTGGATAAGCAGCAACTACCAGGCTTCACTGAACTTTCCCGACTTCACTGAGGTGGTGTTCGTGGCTCTGGGTACCAGGAATCCCTGAGATCCAGTGTCTGGCCCAGAAACTTGGCTTCTTGTCATCCCTAATCAAATCCAGCCGTGCTCTCGGCCGCCCTGGCCTGATCATCTTACGTATTGACCGCTGGGGGCTTTTGGTCTCAGACGATTTTTTTTTTTTTAAGTCTCTTCCAGAAATCTCTGCTTACAGGGTTTGCTACTGTTGCTCTGGGCTTGAGGCTAAGAATATTTCCAATTTTACCCTTGGAAGCTTGGGTTGTGAACCAAGGTTAAGAATTCAGTGGGTCTGTGAACCGGGATCAGAAAATAATTGACCTGTAATTTTGATTCACCTACCACAAAAAAACTGCCGTTTCCCTCAATTATGAATGGAGGCAAAAAGACACAGTCAAATTAGAGACATCAGTGACTCTGTCACCAGCAGAAGTCACAGATCATTTCACATCACACTTCAACTGTGGCAGATTCTCCCAGCACCACTTATGCAAATCAGGTTTCAATGTTACCGTGACCATCAGACCCACCACTAGATATTTTATTTACTATATTAATAAAGAAATGGGTATGTGAATACATCCCCATTGTAAGTTTTTAAATATTCCTTTAATTGCATTTTAATATAATTGGTTTCCTTTGTAAACGTATGTGGTTTGTGCACTTTGAAACGTTATCTTGGAACTTCTACTTCCAGGAAGATAGGTGTACTTTTTCCTATTCCTCCTGCTAAGTACCAGTAAAATTCCTGACACTATATACGTAAAGAAAACCTAAGATTCTGAAAGGTAGAAGGAAGGACCAAATAGGAACCTTGGAACCCAGAGAACAACCCAGTGGTAGGTCCCCTGGGTTGTATTTCCACCTAGTATATCCCAGACTTGGGCCACAAACACTAGCAACACAAAACACTGCTAGACACAGGCAAAATTAAAACGTATGCCCCCAAAGTTTGCTCTCTAGCCAGGCACAGGAAAGAAGCTTAGCAAGACAGATAACTTTCAGGCAATAGCTGTTCTACTCCAGTCAAAGACCACAGAGAAACTGTGGCCACACCCACACCAGCTGCTGTGCTGGATAGGGTCTCTTTGCTAGAAAAGATTAACATGTCCCAGGTACATGGTATGTAGCCTTTGATCAGGCAAATGCATTCCTTTCCTCTCCTACAAAAGAAAAAAATCAGAAACAGTTTGCATTGAGTATATGTTTTATAGTTCTGTCCCAGGACTAACTTTCCCGCTCTCCATCATAATAGAGTCCAAAGAGGTTGACCAGCTGAACATCCAACAAATCACATTGGCTCACTACCGTTGACATGGTGCTAATTGGACCAAATAAGCAAGATGAAAGGGATGCATTTGGAAGAGCACAGGCAGGACCAGACCCCCAGGTCACCCAGCACAATTACATCAGTACTTTTCCATCGACTCACACCTATGGTCACACGGGGAATCCCTCGTGAGCAGCTAATGTTCACCAGTGGGTCAGTTCGGTATGTTGGTACAAGTCAAAAATAGATGGTGGCTGCATTCTAGCCCCTTCACTAATTACCTTAAAAGACCACAGAGGCTCGAGTGTAGTTTCAGGCAGTGCACCTGATCAGCCACTCTGTGTGTCGGGTTTACCTGGTTAGAACATATGTGGACTCATGGGCAGTGTTAAATGGTCTGCTTCATGTCAACAACCATCAGCTCCTCCAGGAATCCCCTCATTTGAAAAGAGCCAACTCATTCAAGGCCATGCCTCCTTCCTTTGGCCACCTACATCCAATGACTGACCGACATGGAGAATGGTCCCACGCTTCCCGTTCCCAACACAAGACATCCCAGATACTCCCAGAGAGTTGGTGGAGCCCTCCACCGATACTGACTTGCAACTCACCTTCTCTCTGACCAGTTATCCCCTTCCCTTCCACAGGGTGTTGATCCTTAGAACTCCTTAAGAAACACGCTGCATGCTAACCTCTGTTTCAGAGATTGTTAATCAGAAAAGGTTTTTTTCTTACTTAAAAAAAAATTTTTTTAACGTCTATTTCTTTTTGAAACAAAGCATGAATGGGGGAGGGTCAGAGAGAGAGGGAGACACAGAATCTGAAGCAGGCTCCAGGCTCTGAGCTGTCAGCACAGAGCCTGATGTGGGGCTCGAACTCACCAGCTGTGAGATCATGACCTGAGCTGAAGTCGGACGCTTAACCCACTGAGCCACCCAAGCATCCCAGAAAAGTTTTTTAATATGTTCAGAAGAACTCCAAGGTAAGTAGGAGTTGGGGAGTGTTATGGACTGAATTATGCCCCCTACCTCAATTCATATGCTGAAGCCCTAACCTCCAATATGACTGTATTCAGAGACAGGGCCTTTAGAAAGAATTAAATGAGATCATAAGGGTGACACCTTAATCCAGGACTAGTGTCCTTGAAAGAAAGAGATGCCAAGGATACACACACAGAAAAGGCCATGTGAGGGCACCGTATAAGAAGACAGCCATCTGCAAGTCAAGGAGAGAGGCCTCAGGAAAACAAAACAAAACAAAACAACAACTAAATTTTCTGACCCCTTGATCTTGAACTTCCAACCTCTAGAACTGTGAGAAATAAATTCATGTTGTCTAAGCCCCCCAGTCTCTGGTATTTTGTTAGGGCAGCCTGAGCTGACTAACACACAGCCCTAGCAAACTAGCACAAATCGCTAAAGGATTAAGTTGAGGAGACTCCCCAGAAGAAAGCAATAACGAGATGTGACTCTAGTCTTGAAGGAAAGAAGCTGATCACTTGATAGTTTGGAGACTGAACACCAGGGGGAAGAGGTGCAAGGACTGAGGCCAACAAGAAATTTTCATTTGGGGTTGTTGCCGAAGGACTTGTGTGATGTTTTAAGTACTTTGTGTTGGGACGTAAGTCCTTTCTGGGTAAAAGGTTTGAGGACCGGTCTGGAAACTGCTTGCCTCCAGACTTCTGTTTGAGTCAGACAATAAAGGTCCTCAAGATTAATCCTTTTGGTTAGTTGCGTATTCTCTTACTTTCTACAGAAAGCATTCCTGATTGAGGCAGGGACGAAGTGCCTATGGTGTAGATCCCATACTGTAACGTTTCTTCCTAATGTAAATAGGGCAAAGAGGAAACATCTGATCTGACAAGGCATGCAGAGATCTGATGTCAATTCCTCTCAAGAGCCCTTTCTCACCTGTTGTCTCTTCCCCCTTCTCACTTGAACCACCCCAGTTCTGATCCTTATTCTCCCTCTGCCAGATGACGTTAAGGATTCTCTTACTCATCTCTCTGCCTCCTGTCTCTCCCTAACCCACACTTTTCCTGTTGTCAGGGTTGCGTCCTAGAGTACATTTTTTAATCTCCCACTCATTCTAAACCTTCAGTGACTCCCTACTGCCTCCCAAACAGTCCAGACTCCTTAGGTTGAAAAATCCAAGTTAGGATATTACATGGATAGGGATGCAGGCTTTGGAATTCAGATCCCAGCTCCACCAATTACTAACCGGGACACCTTAGCAAGTTATTTGACTTCCCTAAATGGTTGCCTAGCTGTAAATTAAGAATAATAATGAGAATAACTACTCCCTAAGTTGGGAAATAATTGATGTAATGGAAGGTACCCAGCACAGAGTAAGAATTCAACAAACATAGCTGGCAGTACATCACTTTTTTCATGTTTACTTATTTATTTTGAGAGAGAGAGCGGGGGAGGGGCAGGGAGAGAGAGGATCCCAAGCAGGCTCCGTGCTCAGTGCAGAGCCCAACACAGGGTTCGATGTCACGAACAGTGAGATCATGACCTGAGCCAAAATCAAGAGTGGGACACCTAACCAACTGAACCACCCAGATGCCCTGAATGTTGCTGGTATTATATGAATCTCCCCGGCTCTAGCTTCAGCCAACCCATCTTTCATCATCCTTATAAGCACAGTTAGCACCTTTCACTGAACATCACCCTTTCCCACCTGGGTCCCTTTACTAACGCTCCTCCCTGGCCCATAGCATGCTTTCCTGCCATTATCCTCTCCGTTGCTTACAATCCCAAGTACCTTTCGAAGTCTGGCTCAAACGCCACCTCGTTCACAAAGGCTTCTTTCATCACGAAGGCCAAATGTGAATATCTCCGCCTCCGCTGAACTTGCGTGGCACTTCCTTATATAGCACTTTTGTGACAGGCATGTCTGGGCAGTATTCCAGTTTCTTGTCAACTTGCCTTCTCCCTGGCTCCCAATCTGTGGAGACACTTGGGCTGACTCTAGCCCTCCTCCAAGATGGTCTTCGCTCAATGACTCTGGCCTTTGGAGTTTCAGCAAACTCTCCCCTCCGTCCTCAGGGATGTTCCTGAAATCAGGGATGGTAACAGCCCCTCTGCTTCCACTGGCTGCTGGTTACCCACATTCCTCCTACTTCCCTATACCTCACCCTCCCCTTTGTAAACAGGCCCTTTATCAATAAACCCTCCTCAACTGTGTTAGGACCTCGTTGAAACACCTGTGGTCAAAAAGGGTGAAGTACTTGACTCCCCATGGGCCTTTGACTTTTGTGGATCCAACACTACAAGAGGGACCCCCCCCCTGCCTTTCCCGACTCCTGGGAAAATCATAGCCTGGGTTGTCAGGGTGTCACTGTAAACACCAGCTGTTGTTTGCCAAGGAACAGCCAGGGTGGCACCAGCCACAATCAGGTGATGAGCAGGGTCTGGAAACAGCCAAGGAGAAACAGCCAAGGCCTTTGTGTTGGGAGCCAAGATTCCTACAACCCACTCAGGTGGTATCAGTCAATGGGAAGGCTCCACAAAGAATCATCCCCTCACCCTGCCCCCACACCACAAAGGAGCAGCATCTCAATACCTGTGATTCCAGTGGATTCAAACTGCTCTGCATTCCTGTGGAGCTCTGGGAGCCCTTCTAAGTCCTGGAATCATTTCTCCAACCAATGCCACTCGCTGGCTGAAAAATGGCTACACAGTGGTACATTCAGACCACAGACTCCTCTTCAGCCTAGAATGAGGGCCATCCCTATGTCCCAATATTAAAGGCCATCCTTGGCATAATTTTAAGGGGAGGGGGAGTAAATTATAAAACATTACATGCAGTTTAATCCCATTGTTGTAAAATATATCCTGAATATGTGTGCTCCTGGTAGAGCCTGGAAACAAAAGCATAAACCGTTTTTTTTAATGTTTGTTATTCATTTTTTGAGAGGGAGCGTGTGAGCGGGAGCAGGGGAGGGACAGGCAGAGAGGGGAACAGAAGATCTGAAGCTGGCTCTGCACCGACAGCAGCAAGCCCAACGCGGGGCTCAAGCTCACAAACTGTGAGATCGTGACCTGAGCCAGTGTCAGATGCTCAACGAACTGAGCCACCCAGGTGCCCCAAGCACAAACTATTAATAACCCCTAGGAGAGATGAGTGGGAAATTTTCACCTACCAGTCTTTTAAAGTGAAAGATTTGTTGATTTTGTAATTAAAAAAAAAAAATCTAGGGACGCCTGGGTGGCTCAGTCAGTTAGGGTCATGATCTCACAGTTCATGGGTTCAAGCCCTGTATCGGGCTCTGCGCTGATAGCTCAGAGCCTGGAGCCTGCTTCGGATTCTGTGTCTCTCTCTGCCTCTCTCTCTCTCTCTCTCTCTCTCTCTCTCTCTCAAAAATAAAGGAATATTTAAAAACAATCTAAATGCCAGAGGTCCTTTATTCAGCAAGAAGCCTAGCTTTAGATCAACAACTTCCTAGAGCGGTGGGCCAACAGGTGATTTTTTTTCCCCCCTGGGCTAGCTTTGTTCCACCAGCTGACCCCATCTCTTCTACAAAAACATGAAGTGTGTTCTGGCAGGTTGTGAACCTCAGCTCCCAACACGAAGACCTAGCCGGGAGCTGCCCTGCTGGCTTACCCAGGAAAAACACCCAAACTCACTGCTCCAGGTGAGCCACTGGAGAGGCCACCCAGGTCCAACTCCTCCTCTGGCCCTGCGAATCAGCTTCCTCCCTCTTTGCACTACCCACCCCACCCCCGCCCCAGTTCCCACTATTTCCACCAGCAGGAAGGATGGGATCACTGGAGTCCCCAATACATACACAATTTAAGTGATTTCCTGTTACTTCCCACTTAGAGATGATGTGCAGGAAATAGGCAATCGACTCAAGTGACACAATCATGTCGGAAGCAGGATGGGGAGCCTAGCGCTCTCCAAGCAGCACCCTGAAAACACCCCACCCCCACCCCCCCCACCCCCCACCAACCACCCAACCAACTGCCGATGCCCTCCTGTTTGCCCTGCAGTCAAGGGCTCAGCCACACGGACACTCCAGGTTTCTTTCTTGGAAACCAGATGTTTCCACAGTGATCAAGAGTTACCTAAGAAACTAAGTGTGGATCACTTAGAACAAGGCACCAGAACCTGCCGTGGAGAGAAGCCCCAAAGTATGCCTTCTCCATGCCCGGGCTGGACAGCTGCCCAGGGCAAGAGTTGCTGCCCAAGGCCTGCCTGAGTGCATCCTATCCATGCTCCTCACCAATGCCGAAACCTCAGGAAGAACCTCGAATGCACCTCACTAGGCCGGCGGGAGCAGGAGCGCAGAAGCTCCCGGGCGCCTAGACCCCCTGCCCTGCAGCGCCCCCATCCATACGCGCCCCCCTTCAGGCAGCGCACGCCGCAGTGTCCAGGGGCTGGGGCGCGGAGAAAGCAACGGAGTCGGGGCGGGGATGAGATGCAGGGCACAGCCTTGACCTCCCCTGCTTCGGGGAGTAGAAGAGTGAGAGGCAGACGATGGAGACCGAAGACAAGACCCGGAGTTGGGCGAGAACTGGAGAGCATGGGGTTGGCGCTGGTGCGAGGGGTGCCAGGGGCAGAGCAGTTGCAGGACACTGAAAGAGCGTCGGGGGTGAGGCTCCCGCCCAGCTCTGGTGCGGGTGAAAGACGCTCCGAGGCTGAGAGCAGGGGCGAGGGACGCCGCAGGCGACCGGGACGAGCAGCTGCAGTGAGCCCGCGCTCCGCCTGGGGGCGCGCGGTGGCCGGTCCGGGCCTTGCGCACCGAGGGGCTGGGAGGACGGTGAGACGCTACGAGAGGCGACAGGGAGGCCACCACGGCATCGGCCACGGCAGGCCCGTGGTGTAGGTCCGGCGCTGTTAGCCACCACGGGGTCTGCAACAGAGGCGCGCGGCCCCGTGAGCGCCCCCAGCGCGTGGCTCTGCTGCACAGCGGCCACGAACTCCGATGGAGATCCACCGCGAGACCAGGAAGCTGAAACCCAGACACTGCGTGATCACTTGTCTGGAGGACCACGAGATAGCACAGGAAGGTGCTGGGCACCCAGCGCTGGTATTTGGGGACCTAGGCCAAGGTCAGCGGCACAGGAGCCGGTGGTAGAGGGCCAGAAGCTAGTCCCATGGTGCAGGGACTGCGTGCTGCTGCCCATGTGGATGCAGAGGGAGTCGCTGGTGACTGCCTCTGAGCCTCTGAAAGCACCCCCGTGGGGTGGGAGAAAGAAGGACCCCAGCAGCCAGGCCACGGACACTCACCTGGTCCCCCCGAGCCAGTCCACCCTTGCCAGGGTGGAAGGCACTAGTGCAGTGCTGGTGCAGCTCACAGACCCCACGGATGTGCTGGTGCAGCTCACAGACCCCACCTGATGTGCGAGACGACAGGCCCTTGGGTGTCCTCAGGAAGCCCAATTTCCCGCGCCTGGGTCAGGCAGAAGGACCTGTGCTTTGGCCAGGTCTTGAGGCTTTGGCTCAGCTGCATGTGATGACAATTGCTTATTATCAGTCTCAGAAGAGGCCCTTAAGAAGGTTTCCATCTCCCAGAAAGTCATGTTGATATGAAAATGCCCCAAGCTCTGCAGTTATATCACAGAAAGAAAGGGGGCTTTGCTGGAGGAGACAAGGGTAGGAAGGAAATAGGAATAAAGAGACTTGTTCTAAAGAAACCGTTATGGCCGTTGAAGGCACTTACATGTGCTCTTGTTTTCCACCTGTGCCTGTGCTTGGGTCTTTTTTTGTGAAAATGAGGAGGTCAGTGTGCCCCAGCATCTGCAGTGCAGATGGGGCCTGGGAAGGACTTGCCCCACACAGTGGCTCCACCCCCCGCAAGGCCAGGCCACCAACCTGACCGCCCCAGGGCATGCTATGCTGCAGCCCTGCACCCCCTCCCCAGGTGACGGGGCCATCCTCCTAGGATAAAGACCCAAGGGTGACTGTGGTGTTCCGGGCTAGGGAAGAAGCCCAGCACCTGACTTCTAACCTAGAGCTGGGGCCTGAAATTTGTATTTGATTTTTCCAGCTCAAAAGGATTTTTTTTTTTTCATTACCTGGAGATACTGAGTGAATGGGGGTAGGAGGGAGGGAGTAGCTTTCCATTCATCTTTAGATGTCACTCCAGAAGGAGGAGATGAGTTCTGGGACTGTGGGATTTAGTCATCAGCAAGTCAGGAAGAGGGTTTTTTGAGAGCTGAGGGAGGGAGGCAAGGAATACTTAAAAGAGGAGACTGCCCTTTGCTTTTTCTAGCTCAGCTTTTCCTGCTCCAGCCCCAAACATCAAAATGAAACACATGTGACCTTTCATTGTTTAGGTCCCTCTTGAGAGCTCTCTGTGAGATTTACCACATTAAGGGCCCAGCTGGAGATCCTGTGCAAAATCCTGTTGTCCACTTCTGCCTGGAGCTTATCTGAGAAACGATCAATTGTGTGAGCTCCAAGACCCCACAGTGGGCAGGAAATGTAATGAGCAACCCTCTGCTGATGTGATGAAGCGTCTGCAACAGAATTACCCAGAGTATCTCTCCCACGTGATTCACCTTATACGAACCCACCAACCCACCGGAAGGTGGATGCTTGAATCCCACCACCTGCTCTCCACGGGAGTGGAGAGAGCTTCAGATCAGAGGTATATTATAGTTAATATGGGGAAATAGCAGAAAAGGGGCTGAATAGAGAAATAAAGAGCAGGAAATGAAGAAGAATTGAGTTGGAAAGCAGGGGGAAAAGATAAGAAATCTGTTAAAAATACGAGCACTCGATTTTCAAAACAAGGCTTTCTACTTGCAAAGACTGAGAATGCAGTCTTTCAACATATCAAGTCTGCAACACCCATCCATCCAAAGAAATATTTCACACGTCCAACATCTGTTTAGAGTTTATCTCACTTTGCAAAATAAATGGATCACTGGAAAGGTGTCCATAAATGCATTTTTAAGTCTTATTTTAGAAGTGTCAGAAAATCATCTTCATGACTCTGTCATGAACATTTTGGAATCTGGGTGATCAAATTTGGCTTACAGACCCATGCGTTGGGTGTTTTTAAATTTCCGAAGTGATATGTGTCAGTGGATAATAAAATGTTAACCTTTAATGATCCAGATTAATGATGAATATAGAAATTAATCATGAAATTCTCTAGTCTCCCTTTGATAGACCTGTCAACTTAGGCACATGCAGTTTTGGAGAGCAGAGAGCTTGGTGCCATGGATTAAAATGCTGTCATTACTGAGATTTGGACCAAGGGGTCACAGAAGACCCCAAATGAACAGTTCATTCCTGGAATTAGCTAGAATTGACAAATCTGGATTGAGTAGCGTGTTTTCCTTGACGTGATTTATTTTCACTGTGACCCTGGCCATCCCGAGGTTATGTAACTGGAGATGGTACTAATTTGATATTTATTGAGCACCCACAATGTATCAAACACAGTGCAAGCCCCAGACTGAAGAGCTTCATACAGTAAGTCAGTCACACGTGCGTCTTACGCAACAAAGACATCAGCAAATGGAGGGAAATCCATGGAAGATCTGCTTTGGGGAACAAAGGTGCTCCTGGCCGCTTGTCGGTGGGGGATAGACCCTGGGTTTGCTCTCAGATCTAGCTGTACCCTTGCCTGGGTCCCCTTGATGTCAGCCCCATGCCTTGCATTTGCAAGACTACTAAATGTTCAGACATGCAAGCCACAGGACAGAGATAGGTTAACTAGCCAACCCGAGAAACCTGGAACTTAGCACCACCAGTAGAACAGGCTGATGATCCACAAGAACAAAAATTCAGGAAGGTTACATCAATCGGGATATTGTTACCTTAGCATCTCTCACAGTTGCTATTTCCAGGTGACCGTTGCCAATGCATATTGAAACACTCCCCAGCTGATTTAGTGAGATAAATCTATTGATGGGCTGCCAAAAGTGAGGCCCGGTGACAATGCTTGCAAAGAGAATTACAGAACCTCCCATCAGCCTCAGAATGGGCTGCTGCTAAGTAGCCGGCTGCCTCTGCTCCCAGCTTTATGGCCTGTATGATTCCTTGCAGGAGGAGGACTGGATGCGTGGTATTGACTAAGTTATATCAAATAAAATTTTCTACTTCAACGCTAAGTGGATTTCTATAGGACTCACTTCTGAGAGTGGTTTTTTTTTTCACTTTTTAATGTTTATTTTTGAGAGAAAGAGACAGAATGTGAGCAGCGGAGGGTCAGAGAGAGAGGGAGATACAGAATCCAAAGCAGGCTCCAGTCTCTGAGCGGTCAGCACAGAGCCCGACGCAGGGCTAGAACTCACAAGCCATGAGATCATGACCTGAACTGAAGTCGGACGTTTCACCAGCTGAGCCACCCAGGTGCCTCCTGAGAGATTTTCTAAAAAGTCAGTTTGCTTTATAGTCAAACTAGTCCCAAATAGATTCCAGATAGGGTAAGAATTAATTAGTTGCTAATCAGTAGCCAATTTGGATAATGTGTAAAGATGTTTATAAACACGGCATAATTCTCCAGCCTCTTTAGGCTCTCCATAAAGTCCATGTAAATGTTAAAGTTTTTAACTTAAGTTGTAGGCATAGGAACAGGTGGCAGCTTTTCTAGTAATTAATGAGGACACTTTCTTCTCACAGTTGATGTAGACTTACATCAAGCTAATCAGAGAACACTTCAATTTTTTTTAACACCCTGGAAACCAGGATTTGGAATCATTCATGGTGTATAACTTTATAATGCAAATGATCTAGAGTTGAATCATGATACTTAAAAAAAACTGGACGCATACACTCACTGCCTTACATATAGGAGATTTGTAAGGAAACCTGAATGAATACTTACATATTCTTATTATAAGGATTTGCCTCTGTGTGATTCATTGGATACTGTCTGAAAGCTAGAGGAGTATTATTCCCCATCTGTAGCATAGGACGCCCTGTCAGAATTCAACTCCAAATTTTTAATACCTTTGGCAGGTACAATCAAAGCTTCATTCAGATGTTTCTGAGATTCATTAAAAAGACAACATTTCTTAAGGGGCTTAACCTTGGATGCACATTAAAGTCACCTGAAGTGCTTTGAAAAAATGCTGATGCCCAGGCTCCATCTCTAATCAATTGGACTCTCTGGGGATAGGGTCTCAGCACTGGTGTTTTTTGGAAGCTCTCCAACTGATTCTAGGAGCAGCCAAGGCTGAGAACAGTGATTTAAACATTCCAACAAAGAAAGTACAATTAAGTGGGGGTGCCTGGGTGGGTCAGTCAGTTAAGCATCTGACACGTGGTTTCAGCTCAGGTCATGACCTCAGTTTGTGAGTTTGAGCCCCACGTTGGGCTCTGCACTGACAGTGTGGAGCCTGCTGGGGATTTTCTCTCTCTGTCCCTCCCCTGCTCACTGTATTTCTCTCAAAATAAATAAATAAATAAATTTGAAGATTTTTTTTTTAATTTTTTTCAACGTTTATTTATTTGTGGGACAGAGAGAGACAGAGCATGAACGGGGGAGGGGCAGAGAGAGAGGGAGACACAGAATCTGAAACAGGCTCCAGGCTCTGAGCCATCAGCCCAGAGCCCGACGCGGGGCTCGAACTCACGGACGGCGAGATCGTGACCTGGCTGAAGTCGGACGCTTAACCGACTGCGCCACCCAGGCGCCCCGAAGATTTTTTTTTAAAAAAGGAAGTACAATTAACCAGATCCCTCCCCAATGAATCCCATCCTTTCCCCCATCCCCTCCATTCTAGATGCATTCCCATCAAAAGAATGCTCTGAGGAAACATGAAATGCCTGTTTGGCCTTGAGCCTCCCAAGTAATGGAGCTGTGAACCACAGGAGCCAGTCTCTGGGATGCCTGGGGAATGAGTTCATGTGGAACAGGGAGTGACATAGGCTTTGTTCTCCACATCCACAGATGAAGCTGAAAGTATTTGTGCCATTGCTAAAGGTAACCTGCATCTCCCAAGTTTAACCTGCCTATCCCTTCTCCCAAGCCAGACTTTTCCTGCCTTCCCCCATGCTGGGAAAGGTCTAGCCACATAACTACTAAAGACTCCTATTGCTAACTAACCCAATCATAAATACTTACTCTTCCATCATGGCTGCTGGCATTGGAGTAATGGGACTTAATCCTTGTCATCCCCAAGCCTTTCTCCTCTTTCCCTTCCTTTCAGGGCACACTTTAATGAATGAATGAGCCCATTTCAGAGAGTAAGATAAGGAGAGAGCTTGATTCTACTGTATAGTGAGCTAGGGCAGTACTGGAGTCTTAGAGATGATAACGGAGTTGCTGAAGTTCCTGCACTAGTTCCTGTCCTATATGCCACGGGGGCTGATCTGGCAGGTGGATAGCACGTATCACTTCACAAAACTCCCACCCTCACTGTCCAGTCACTGCTCCAACATCAGCGTGAAGATCCTTGTCCAGGGTACTTGTCCTCATTTACAGAATCCTCAGGAGGCTAAGATGAGGGTTATCAGCCTGGTATCATGGCCCAACAGTCTTCACTTGTCCCTCTAACCCTGGAAAGAATTAAGTATTTGATGGTGGTCTGGTGGCAGTTTATTTTTCTGTTCTGGCCTTAAGTAAATGTCTCCCCATCCTTGTATCCTGGGTTGATTGTGTTCCAAGTGTGTCACCACAGAGCAGGTGCTGAGCAATCAGATGACAGCTGTTGATCTGTTGCAACTGAGCAATTAGAGAATGCTATCGAACATGGTTTACATTGAGTATTCAGAAAATCAAATATCTGTGTTCCTGCCTTGTAGCAAACACTGGGTGTGTATACACAAACATACACCCAGATAGATGTCTGTCCTCAGTTATATGCCTCCTTAAGTGATCTGGACCTTTTCTTCTTTATCCCTATTTATCTCTTCAGTGACTAATTCATCTTATCATTTTCAGATAGAAGTTAGGTGACAAGGAGGAGGGAAAACACTTAGGAACCACCTTTCAGAAGATCTTGCTATAAAAGCAAAACCCTTTTGGTGTGTAATGATCTTATTCAGGAAATGCTGAAATCCCAGATACAGACTTGTAATACTTCCCTGGAATCCTAGGAATTAATGGGTTCAAACTGACTAAGCAACATCAGGTATTCTAGCTCAGTTGAGTCCTTTTTAAAAGGCAACTGGAAAAAGCCTCACCAACCCCAACGCAGCCATTTGAAATCCCAACCCCATCGTTCCTTCATCTCACCATTGAGGAAGCAGAAGGGAAAGCGAGGAAGACAGCCACGGTTCTGAAATACTGTTATGAACCAGGAGAAAGAGCCTTGTTTGGCATGCATGGCATAGGGAGGAAATAATAAATCCTCTCACCTCTCCTTGGCCTCTTTCAAGCGAAGCACAAGACTCCCTCCAAAGCCCACTCAACATTTTACAAAGACACAAGGACAAAGCAAGACAGCTGGACAAGAGGGCTAGGCTGGAAGTTTGGTCACCTATTGGATTTGCTCTGGCGCTGGGGATAAGCTCTCCAGTCCGGCCTCAGGTGGGCAACCTCGGAGACTAGTGGACATGGAGGTCCCCAGCCAAGGCCCGGTGCAGTGGCATCAGATGACCACGCTGACTGTCATGCTCTGGCCGTGGGGCACGATCTTGCGGGGCCAGGCAAGCAAGAGCTTGCGCAGCTCCTCACGGAAGCTGTCGTGCAGCCAGGCGTAAATGAAGGGGTTGTAGCAAGCCGAGCTCATGGCGAGCCAGTGGCAGAGCAGCTGCACTAACCCAAAGGCGTAAGGGTCGATGGCTTGCGGGTCGAGGTCCCGCAGCAGGTTGAAGACGTGCAGCGGCAGCCAGCACACGGCGAACACCACCACGACCACCACCAGCAGACAGAAGGTGCGGCGGCGGCGCGCACGGTCCCAGTCGGCTTGGCTCTGGGTCACGCAGCCTGGCACCACGCGGTTCCGTAGCTTCACCGACACCCGGACGTAAGACAGGAGGATGACCAGCAGGGGGAGCAGGTAGGTGACGAGAAGCAGCCCCCAAGCATAGAGCTGGCGCTGGCGCTCCTGAGACCCCCAGAATTCCTCGCAGAGGCGCACACGGTGCGGCTTGAGCTCGACGTGGTACGTGTGCATGGCGGCCGGCAGCGCCAGCACCGCGGACAGCGCCCAGATGGCCAGCACCGCATAGGCGCTGAGGCGCAGCGAGATGCGCCTGCGCAGCGGGTGCACGAGCACGACGTAGCGGTCCACCGCGATGGTGGTGAGAGTGAACACCGACACGTAGACGGTGACGGGCTGCAGGAAGAAGACAAGGTGGCACAGGCCGCCGCCGAACACCCAGCCGCGTGGCTCGAAAGCGTAGGCCAGCGTGAGCGGCACACAGGCGGTGCACATGAGCACGTCGGACAAGGCCAGGTTGCCGATGAGGAAGTTGGTCACGTTGTGCAACCGACGCACTCGCGCGATCACCAACACCAGCAGGCAGTTGCCCACCAGCCCCACGACCACCACGATGCTGTAGAGCAGCACGATCAGCCCTTTCAGCTGATGCACCAGCTGCAGGCTTTGGAAAGGCGTGACAGCCTGAGCGCCTGGGCCAGTCACCGACCCATTGTCCGCCGAGGCCTCTGTGCTCTGGTTGGCAGGAGTTGAGGCCGCCAGTGGCAACCCAGAAACTAAGTCAGGGACCGGGGGACCCTGAGTCGGCAGTGAGGCCATAGCCACCTGTCCAAAGAGAATCAAAGTCTGTCACTTCCCATTGTCCATCCACCCCCTCCCATTGTCCATCCACCCCCTCCTACACCATTCGTGCCTCCCTCCCCCACCTCAATTACCCAAATACTCCCTTTAGAATAACTGGCCAAAATAAATCAACAACAACAATCAAAAGTGCGGTCATACCCCATGTAAAAATAAATCTATGCTAGGTCACATATGTACAGATTATTTAAACGCCTCCTACTCAATTTAGAGCCTTCGCGGTCCACGCAGGTCAGACCCTGGAGCATGGTCCTACCTGGCGAGTGGGGCTGGGCGGGCGAGAAAACGCTACGGGGAGGGAGGGGCCTAATCCCGGCTGTCCCCTAGCTGTCCTCAGCCCACGACGGCAATGCAGGCTTCTCGCTTCTCCGCGGGAGCTGAACGGATTCAGGAGTTCCCAGTGGGCTCGCAGTTTTTGAGAGGGACTGGGAGCGCCTCCCCTCCGCCCCGCCCCCCCTCCAGCGCTCCCTTGTATGGAAAATGGGGGCGGAGCGCGCACCACCCGACTCGGTGCTTAGACAACTAGAGAGAAGGACAGTGGAGCGGGTGGAAACAGAAAAGGAAGGAGGGGCCGACAAACCTGGGTCCGAGGCACGAGGGAGAATCTTGACTGCAGGAGCTTGCTGCGCCTGGGGAGAGTCCTGCTCTGGAGGAGGGTGAAGTGGACGAGGAGAGAGGAGCGGCGTCTAGCGCTAGGCTCGCGGGAGCTACGACCTGGTGTAGTTTCAACAGCGAAGGCGCAGGGGAAGAAGTGGAGTGAGGGATTGAGCAACACCACAGGATGTGAAGAGGTCCTTAAGAGCTGGATCCTGCTTAGAGTCTGGACTAGAGTGGGTAGAAGATTCCTGCGGAGATTTAAATTTTAGAGCCTGAAAATAAAATTAAAAAATAAAATAAAACGTAAAGCCTGGATGGAGCTTGCCGCAGACCTTCCGGCCTTTGCCCTTCCCGGGACCCACTGAGCCCTTCCCTTAGACTGCGGCGCGCCAGGAGAGCCGCAAATCCGGCCAAGCCGGAGAAAGAGTTCAGAACAGCGGACAGCTCCCGCGGCATGCTGCGGGGCGGCGCGTGGGTCCCCGGGAGAGGACGATTAAGGAGTTCCCGCCCCTCTCTGGGTGCAGCGCTTTCAGAGAAGGGACCTAGCCTGGTTCTAAGAGCCTCGCTGCCTGCTTCCTGGACCGAGGCTGCCGACTCCGAGAACAGTAGGGTGGAGGGGGGCAGATAAACTGGGGTCTCTGGGGGTGGGAAGGTGGTGACGTGCTCCTGCTATGGGTCACCGACTTAGTGCCAATGAAGACGCTTTTACCTCCCTAGGTCAGAAAATGCTGCCCTCATGCCACTTACCCTACACAGGCACAGTTCAATACTTGGCCCCCACAACCCCCCTACTCACTCTTTTTGCTCTTTCTTTCTCAGCTACCATGACTTACCCCTATCTGCCAGATTCTCCCAGGACAGTAAGTAGGCAAGTTCCTGAACTGGGGCCCTACCCTCTTCCTCCTTACATAAACACCCCCAGGCCTCCTTACCTCATTTTAGGACTAAAAATAATACTGGTGATTGCAGGATTTCCACTAGGATAACAAAAGTAATGAACATTTGAGAAGCTTAAAAGTTACATAAAACCTTTAGTAGTATTAAGTCGTCACTGATATGCAAATTAACCTGGACCACAGTGGGGAGAGGGTCAAAGAAGGAGGCTTTGTAACCTCCCTCCTTTGAAGCTGTCTCATCCCCTCTTTGTCCCCTTTCTGGTAAGCTCTTGTCCTTTGTCCTCTAGCTGCAGATACCCCATTAGGCTGGAAAGAAGTAAAATTAGTACACCTTGCAAATTCAAGTGACTCACTCATACAGGAGGAAAAGTCAACATCGGAAGAAAAGCAATCAATTTTATGCAACTGTATCTATTCCAAACCCACACTCCCTGAGTTGTAATCAATTTAGCTAAAGCCAATATGATATGGGGAGGAAAAAAAACTCAAAATGAAATGCAGTCTCTGCCTGCCTAATCCTTTATCTGGTAATGTTTCTCATCATGTTCACCAACAAGGGTTTATGCACCCAAGAGCAGAGGCACTCTTTTGCTTCAAAGTATCTTAAGAGGACAGGGCGCCTGGATGGCTCAATTGGTTAAGCATCTATCAGCTCAGGTTCATGATCTCACAGTTTGTGAGTTCAAGCCCCACGACAGGCTCTGTGCTGACAGCTCAGAGTCTGGAGTCTGCTTTGGATTCTGTGTCTCCCTCTCACTCTAGGCCCCTTTCCCACTTAAACTCTGTCTCTCTCTGTCTCTCAAAAATAAATAAACATCAAAGTATCTTAAGAGGAAACTGCAGTAATGAAGGTGAAAAAGGATTTGGGATGTAGTTAAACCCCATAACTAGATATCACTGATACATAATACTAAAAAATAATAAAAAGACAACCTTCACAACATTTGCATGCAAATGTCAGCATTTGGAAGTTCACCATTGGGACACCATCCAGACAAGAGAGTTGGTCATTTGCCCCATTCCAGATCAAATCTGGTAAGAGTTTTGGTCCTGTCAGTATTTGCAAGGTAAAAAAGAAGTAGACTAGAATAGCCCACTTTAAATCTTTATTCTCTCTGGTCTTCACTGGAATTAAGACTAGTCTCTCTCTCTCAGCCAGGACATCACAATTAAACCATACCAATGTTCAGAATTTCCTGTATTCACAGTGCTCCAGAAATCTGAGAGATCATCAATAAAAAACAATTTTGTAAGACAACTGGAGGAAAAATAACACTTCATATAGTAGATAGCAAATCACAGGAGTTTATTACCTCTTCTTCCTTAAAAGCTTTGAATGGCCCATCAAAGGAAGGTGAGGCCTTTAGCATGGCATTTCCAATCAACATGCACCCCGTTCCTATTCTGATCCTTTTTTTTTTTTTTTTTTTTTTTGTCTGGCCTCCCACCTCTATCCAACTCTATGTATACGCAAGCCTAACTGCACGCTAACACATTCTCACCATTCCTGTTCAATAATTCTCTCAGGGTTTGCTCCCTTTCTTCAGAATGCTGGTTGCTTCATCTCCACTCAACTCCGTATCCTTCATATCCCACAAGACCCAACTCTTAGATTATCCTGTCCTGAAAGTCTTTTCCCTTTCGTGATCTTTCTGTCCTTTATTACTTTCTACCTTTGAAAGTGTTTTACCCCCTGCCTCCACCAGCCATGACTATAAACTCTTTATGGCTACCTACAACATGCTGAGCCCAGCAGATACCCAATACCCATTTCTTTTGATTGAACAGATAAAAATAGCCACTGTTTGTTGAGGGCCTTTCACATACCAGGCACTAGGTTAAGTACTCTGCATATATTGTCTCATTTGATCACCTCAAAACTATTATACCCATTTTATAGATGAGGAAACTGGCTCTTCAAGGCTAAGTAACTAACTGTAATGGCACAACTAATGAGCATTGAGGCTGGAACTTCAACTTAGATGCACCTGATCCTGGAGCCAAAGTCCTCCATTTCTGTACTTTACTGCCTCTGAATGAATGACAGATGTACCTGCACACACGGGAAATACAAGTAGATTCAAATGGGATTAAATAAATATAGGAACACTTCCCCCACTGTGGTTTATTAAAGGAAGCTCTAACAAATGTGTTGCAACCCTAACCTTATTACGTTTAAGTTAAACAGATCTTTATGGCTCACCCCAAATGTCCCTTGCTCATTCCCCATGTAGGAGACAAAACTCTGGGCTGCATGAACTTCAGGAGATGGTATTATGCTTTATGATGGCAGTAGGCAACTGGATACAGAAAACAGAAGACAGAGACAATAGAGATAAGGACTGTAGTTAGAATACTGGAAAACTTGGTTAAGGGATCTGAAAATTCATGCTGATACACTGCAGTTAGCCCAACCATAGGAGAAGCCACTAGAGATCTTTTTTTTTTAACAACTCATTGGGGAACAGCAATTTTTGACACTTGTCTAAGTCCAGGCAGTGACAGAATAGATGCTCCCCCAGAAATGAGTTTTCTCCCTTAAGCCTGTCCTGTGTGTGTATTCCAAGAGGTAGGCTCCCACCGGCTCTTCAGGCTGAGCCATGCAGCAGATTGGAGGCCAACTCAGCACAGCAGGGCTGGCCTCCTACAAGAGACAAAAACCTGAGACAAGCAGTGTGAGAACTGACATGACATCATACAGTACAGTGGAAAAAAAAAAAAACCCATATGTTTCCCTTAGATCACTTTGAGAAAGTGCCTTTCATCACAGACTCCAGACATACCAATTATCACTTCGTTTTTCACGCACACACTAGTCCTCTTTTAGTTCTCCAACACAGCTTTGCCCAAACAGAGTGGAGGCATAAAAGG
Organism: Herpailurus yagouaroundi; assembly: GCF_014898765.1. Classification (NCBI taxonomy): domain Eukaryota; kingdom Metazoa; phylum Chordata; class Mammalia; order Carnivora; family Felidae; genus Herpailurus; species Herpailurus yagouaroundi. The sequence continues at coordinate 55,365,087 of NW_024412404.1, forward strand.
TATGATTCTGACCAGGAACAGTCTTTCTTTGGCTGGGTTTTTCTTCTCAGCCTGTTCAAAATCGAAAGGGAGCCCCAAATAGTTTTGTGTCTTCTGCAGTGGCCTGTGGGGCACACATCTTGCTTCTGCCCTGTTTTAATCTGGGCTCCCCAGAAAAGGAGTGGATGAGTTCCCAGAGTAACACGAGAAGTTGGGGTAGAGTAGGAAACTCTTCCCTGCCACCTGAAAAAAGAGAACGATGAAATCTGCTAATCAACAAATACCTGTGATATATCCACTGTGTGAGAAGGTGTGGACCAGGTGCCCCGAGTGACAGAGAGATGAGTAAGACATATTCCTGCCCTCAATGAGATTGCAGTCTAGGGAAGAAATTAGCTAGGAACAGAGTTAGCTGGCTGAGAGAACTATGGAAACAATCCCACGTGCTACTCTAGGAAACTCAATCATAAACCTGAAAAAACCCTAATGAGGACACTTGTTGGGATGAGCACTGGGTGTTAGATGTAAGTGATTAACCACTAAATTCTCCTCCTGAAAACAATATTACACTATATGTTAACTAACTAGAATTTAAATAAAAATTTGGAAATAAAATAAAACTGAAAAGCCCTGTGGCTTTAGGAAGTTAGCCACCTCTGAGACTTGATTTCCAGTTCTTTCCAGACTATACATCTCATTATAAAGCTGTGTCTTTACTTTAAAAAAAAAAAATAATGGTTTGTACATGATTTACCCACTCAACTAAAAAGAAGACCTTGACTTAGCAGCCAGGGTATTAAGAATCGAGAGAAGCACTGAAGTCCTCCATACAGATGGGCACACTTCTATCTATCCCTACACCCACCTCTGGACAAGTTTCTTTATTATCCAAACACTTAAAGAAATAAATGCAAAAGGCATTTGCAGACAAACATAAAACTTTCCCCCCTACGGAAAAGGTGATCAACATATAAAACTGAAATAAAATATAAAAGGCTTCTCTAAGCAAATCTTGTGCCACAGCAAACAAAGAGTTAATCTGCTTGCCCTTGGAGGGGTGGGAGGGAGGTGCCTCAACCCTCCTGGTTTTCTTTAACCTCCTGGAGTGTGAAGCTGTACTGTTCCCCAAACAGGACTCCCTCAGGAAAGAGCTGCCTGCCTGCTCTTTTACCCACTACCAAAGTCCTAAAGCCCCACATCTAGAGGCTTCAGGAAAGAAGGACCTTCTGCTTTTCATTTTAAACTGAAAACTCCCACCATTACCGAAAGAAAAGAATCTTTTGAAAGGACTCTAGGTTTCAAATAATGTTGCTACTGATAAAGTTCGTGGGTCAGTCTGAGTTCCTCTTTGCAAGCAATAGAACCAGGGCACCTGGATGGTTCATTCGGTTGAGCGTCCAGCTCTTGACTGAGGCTCAGGTCATGATCTTAAGGTTCATGAGACCGAGGTCCCATGTTGGGCTCTGCACTGACAATGCTTGGGATTATCTCTCTCCCTCTCTCTATGCCCCTCCCCTGCTCATGGTTTCTCTCTTTCTCAAAATAAATTAATAAACATGAAAAAAAAGGTTTAAAAACAATAGAACCCACTCTGGCTGGTGTAAGTAGAGAAGAATGGCAGCTAGCCCACAAAGCTGTTGGAAGGATTGGGCAATTAGCCTCAAGGCTAAGCTTCCCAAACCATCCCTGATGAGGAAACCTCATCCTCCCCAACTCCCCTGCATCCAGTTTTGCAGCCACTGTTTCTGTCTCCTCCACCAATGTCACTTCTGCATTAGGAACTCAATCTTGCAGCCATCACTGTTCCCAAAAGCCAGGCACCTCTGTTTTGCACTCTGTCCAACAAATGGGGCCCCGTTTCCTCAGGTCATTCATTGTTTTTTATTTTTTATTTTATTTTTTTTGTTTATTTATATTTGAGAGAGAGAGACAGAGTGTGAGTGGGGGAGGGGCAGAGAGAGGGAGACAGAATCTGAACCAGGCTCCGGGCTCCAGGCTGTCAGCACAGAGCCCAATGTTGGACTTGAACTCACGAGCCCTGAGATCATTACCTGAGCCGAAGTCGGATGCTTAACAGACTGAACTGCCCAGGTGCCCAGGTCATTCATTTGTGAATGACCTCATTCAGGTGCATCAGAGTGGCAGAGCCAGGATCCCAAACCTGAGCTTTAATTGCAAAGTGTGCTGGGGATTTGTGTTCTGACCTCCACATTGGGAAGATAACGAGGAATTTCTCCAAATACAAGCAGATGATGGTAACCATAAGTTATGACAAATGCTCATCATCCTCTGTTATCAGTCTTTCATAGCAACGATACTGATTTTAAAGACCAAAAGCTATGAGGAGACCCCTATGATCTCTTAATTCCCTGCCCTGATTCTTCAACATTTTGAATGAGAATGTCAAGAGAAACGTGACAGAATTAAGGTTGTATTATGAATATGTTATATTAACTTAGCTTACCCTAATAAATGTAAATAACTGTGCTCCTCTTTATGAAAAACAAAACCCCAAATAAAACTAGTTTCCAAAATATAAGAAATACAGCAACACCTATACCAACGTTTCTCACTTCGGCACTATTGGATCAGGTAATTCTGTGTCATGGGGGGACTGTCTTGGGCATTGTAGAATGTTTAACAACATCCCTGAACTCTACCTCTAGAAGGTAGGGCACACATACCCAATTGTGACAACCAAAAATGTCTCTAGACATTGCCAATACCTACCGGGGGAAGGGATAAGGGACAAAATCATCCCCTATTAAGAACCAGTGACTCACACCAATACAGCACTTTTAAAGTATGCAAAGCACTCTCCTTAGAAGAGTGCTTTCACCAGCCTTCATGGCCAACTCTCTTCAGACACCTTGGCCCCAGAATTGCATTGGAAAACATTTTATTTCCCATATTGTCCTCTCACTACTTTCTGAAAGAGCAACAGGGCAAAAAGAGAAAGATGATATTTAACAGGAAAAAAAAAAAAAACAGCCCTAAGATAAGGAAAGTCCAAGATGTTTGCTAATGGAGGAAAGAACTGGTTCCAAAGCCCACATAAGGAATAGCATAGGACTCTGGGGTTTGTAAAATAGTTATACCTCTACTAAATGTGAATTGCTGGGCAAAATTCCTTATCCTGGAAGAAGCCCAACTTTGAAAACAAATTGATCAATCTTTGAAAAGAAATTATCAGTTAAGAAATTGATAATAATTCCCACCTCTGGAAGATGTGGAGAAGATCCACCATGAGTGAAAGTACTGGTACATAGCCAGAGCACACAGTAATGGTGGCTACTCTTGGATCATTCTTTGTCCTGTCTGATGTCACTCCCTCTTGTCAAGAGGGGCTCTTTCTAGGAGATATTTCCAAACTCTTCCACTTGAATGTTACTCCAAAAGATAGTCCTTTGTGAGAAGAATTTTCTCCTTCGTCTCCTAAATGCTTTCCTTCATTTCTTCATTGTTTATGCAAAACATCATTGTTTCCCATCATTGGGAACGCAAAGCCCAGGGCAAGATATTGTAAGGAGAGTCAAAGACAAGAAGAAGAAGAGGAAGAGGAAGAAGAAAAAGAAGAAGAAGAAGGAGGAGGAGGAGGAGGAGAGGAAGAAGGAGGAGGAGGAGGAGGAGAGGAAGAAGGAGGAGGCGGAGAAGAAGGAGAAAAAGGAGGAGAAAAAGGAGAAAGAAGAAGAAGAAGAAGAAGAAGAAGAAGAAGAAGAAGAAGGAGGAGAGGAAGAAGGAGGAGGAGGAGGAGGAGAGGAAGAAGGAGGAGGCGGAGAAGAAGGAGAAAAAG